>NW_024070206.1:21303834-21446532 GCF_014754425.2 Oryx dammah
CACTAAGGTGATGGAGGACCACGGATCACTAAGGTGATGGAGGACCATGAACATTCAGAGGTTATTTCAACTCAGGAAGGACAAGAGAGAATTTGTAGGAAGAAACATTTAAAGATGTGGCTGGGAAGATGGCTCCTGTCTCGAGGGGCAGTTAGAGGACTTCCAAGAACACAAACCCAGAGAGGGAGGGGCCCAGCAAGAAGGCCTCTTACTAGATGCGCATGGATTCAAGTTCACTGCAGCATGAAGAGCACAGGCTGCAGAGGCCGAGCAGGGCAGAACAACCCCAGACTGGGGTCCTCCCAGGGCAAGAATGCAATGACCACACTGCCATACTCATGATTCCATGTGGTCGACACAACCACCAGGTGACTAAGAAAGGAAAAACCATTATTCCATTTCACAGACAACGGAAGAGGCGGGTCACTGCTCTGACAGAGGCAGATGACAGCGAAGGTGAACATGACCCTTCATTTCCCAACTCCTCAAGGCAGGTGTCCCTAACGTATAATTGTAACGCATGATTATAGCAGAATGACTGCTCCATAGATACACCTTCCATTTACACTATTTAAGTTAACTGCATCTTTACTAAAATGGACACGTTAGATGTCAGTCTTGGATTTTATCCCCAGAGAGCACTGAAGATCCTTTATAGACTCATTAAATAAATATTTGATGACAACAGAAACAAGTTAAGTAAAGAAAGACACGGAGAAGTGAGATTTATTTCTACAAACAGACACCAGAGAAAATTCACTCCTAGAATCAACTACCAATAATTCTGTTGAACAAATCAATCTGTGACAAACAGAAGTATGCTAAGGAGGAGTGTTTAGGGGGTAAAAACGTGGTAGCAGGCATGTTTACAGGAAGATACAAAGATGCACAGAATTAACTGCTTGTTTGCTTTTCAATTTGCATCAGAAATCAGATCTTGCACTGGAAGCAGACACGAAGACCCTCAAGAAAACACAGACACAGTGGCAGGGTGCTGAGAGATCAAATCTCCCTTCAAAATTGGAAAGAGATGCTGGGATTGGAGAAAGGAAATTAACATCAGAGCTTGAAAGAGCAGCTACTGTTCCACCAGGAGGAAGAAAATGATGACGCTTGGCCAAAAAATGACAAGAAAATATGGCAGTCTAATAGTGACAGAGGAAATGAAGACAGATCTTACAAAGAACCCAAAATGGAACAATTTGTGCAAGCGAAACTCTAAAGAGAGCTATGTTTGTGTTGAAACGGATATGACCAGAATAGCTCAAAACTCCTATTCTTCAAATTCTTACCTTAGCCTTCCACATAGAAAAGGGCAGATAATTGCAAAGGGACTGCAAAATTTTGCAAAATTGTGGAAAAGCACAAAGATAACTAATTGCATCCTATCATTTGGTAAGGCAGGATTTTCTACATTATAAAAGGGTTGGTCAAAAACTGGGCCACCAATATTTAAGAAAAACAGATGGGGACAGTATAGAGTGTTTTCACCTTATTCTGTTTTGAATCAGTTTAAAAACCAAATGATACACATGGCACCAAACTTGCACTGTCTTCAAATCCTGCTCTGGACCCATTTTTCTGACTCTGACATGTGGGCCCTTCTCTCGAGAGCAGTAAGAACACCTCTATCCACACTCTGAAAGGTATGTGTGGATGCTCAGTCCCTCAGCTGTGTCCAACTCTGTGAGCCCATGGACTGTAGCTCGCCAGGCTCTTCTATCCATGAGATTTTCCAGGCAAGAATACTGAAGTGGGCTGCCATTCCCTTCAGGGGATCTTCCTGACCCAGGGATGGAACCTGTGTCTCTTACATTGCAGGTGGATTCTTTACCACAGAGCCCCCTGGAAGCCCTACTCTGGAAGGATGTGTTGCCACTTCCTTATTCTTCTCAATTCCAGTCCTTCTCACTATAGGAAAAAAAATACAACATGCTGATCGACAAGATCATAATATCTACCTCCTCCAAGGACCTTCGAGATTAAAAACCAAGCTTGTCTTCTTCTTTGTTAAGTCCCAGATTTCCCTAAATCAGCCCTAAATTTCCCTTTTCACCTCTCATGGGCCTACTGAGACTACCTGGATGTTCTCCTTGTTACCCAGGCTAATCTCTGATTTGTCTGTTTTTTCACTGACAATACTACCCCTTGCTGTAGGGGAGGGACATGTCCTCCACTGCAAACAATGTTTGGATTTGTCTACCATCTTCAGACTCTTGATTCTAAATATTACAAGGCGTACCCTGGTCAATTTAAATGAAGAGCAATTCACGAGAACGGTAAATAAGACCAGCTAGCTGAGAGAGCCAGGCTCTTACAGTGACCTAGAGAGGTGACACAGATGGGATCAGACCCTGGGGCAGTTGGCCGAGGACCACTGGACTCTCACGCCCTCTGCCCAAGCCACACAGGGAATCATCTCTAACTCACACCCCCAACTCCCTCCAGGTTCACATTTGCTGTGATAAGCTTCCGGTTGGCTACATGTCTTTATGTCCACATTCAGCCGCCAGGAGAGGACAGGGGCCCTCTTCCCCATCCTAGGGAGGGGAGTGTGCCTCCTTCTCGTTCTGAGATCCCCCGGAACCATCAGTGTCCACTCCTGCTGCTCATTCCTCCAGAGAACAAACTGGAAAGAGTAAAGCAGCTCTGCAGCAAAGAGGCTGTCCATCGCAGCAGTGCGACTCCCCAACCAACCGAAGCACGCATGGCCTCATCTTCAAGTGGCACAGCTGCCTAGCGGTTACCCCAGGTGGTGTGGACAGCAGCCTGGCATCTCAGGACTTCAAGGAAAGGAAGCCAAGGGAGGAGCCAGAGTATGGTCCCGGGTGAGTGATGCGAGTGTCTATTTGTTCACTATTTACACTCTTTGTGATCCCATGGATTGTAGCCCGCCAGGCTCCTCTGTCCATGGAATTCTCCAGGCAGAAATACTAGAGTAGGTTATCACTCCCTTCCCCAGGGGATCTTCCCAACCCAGGGATCGAACCCAGGTCTCCTGCATTGCAGGCGGATTCTTTACCGCCTGAGCCACAGCTGCTGCTGCTGACTGCTAAGTTGCTTCAGTCGTGTCCGACTCTGTGCGACCCCATAGATGGCAGCCCACAATTTACACTTTCATTCAAATATTCACTTGGACTACGTGTCTGTATTTGTTCTAGATTCAACCACCATATTCTATGAAACTCTGCCTACAAATAACACACAGGAAGTGGGGATGAATGGCATAGGGTCTCTTTAAAATACTTCATGCAAGACTCTGCACAGTGTTACACACAGAAAGATCTTTAGTAGTCATTCACTGCTGACAAAACTCCCTAGTATAAGATGAAAAAATGTAAAGAAGAAACAGAACACCAAAACATAACCGTACAACCCTGGTTAAGATTGTAAATGTCCACTAATCAATATTCAACATGATGTTCTTAGACATTTTCACACACTTGAAATATAAGCTTGTCATTCTGGAAAATAAAAAAGAATAAAAAGGAATACTGCACCATTAAAGACGTACTGGGCAGACTTACAGCTCATGCGTGAACAGTTTTGTTAGCTGTGCCAAAATGAAATAGGAGGAGATGGGCCAAAGAGAAGGAAAGGAAAGAAAAAAAAAAGTGAGTGCAGCCAAAAATCCAACAGTGCAACGGGTCCCAAAATGAAAGAGTATGCATACAGCCAAAAAGAAAATAGATTTATAAATTAAGCCAACAGAAAATGGTGTGATTCCACCAAAAACATGAGTGCATAAAGCCAAAACAAAATTATGTGAACGGTGTTTTTAAAAAAAAAAAAAAACGGCAATTAAAGAGAAGCAATCTAACCATTTGAAATGTCTTAAAGTTTGGGCAACAAAGCTGGTGTGTAGCCGTATATGAAGTAACTCACTCTGTGGATTTAAACCTTGGTTATATTACACACAGGGAATGAGAAGGGAATTTGATACCACTGATCCCCTGCTATGTGGCTTTCACTTTGACACACCTCACTGAACACTCATGCTCAACAACCCTCCCATCAGGAGGATGGCGCTCCTTCAACTGAGGAGCAAAGGAAAGCTGCCAGAGGTAAGTTCTCAAGATGTATGAGCAAGTCAGTAACAGCAACTAGCCGTCAAATCAACGTATCTGTTTTCAAAACTTATCCACCCTGTTTTTTATTTCTTTTCATGAATGTTGGATGGATACAGAGATCACTGGCTACCTCTCCAAGGATGTTTTACAAATTCACTCATTTCCAAATATATTCAATCATATCTATACAGGTAGAAAAAGAGCTGTGCTCAGATGCTTAGTGGAGTCTGACTCTGTGTGATCCCATGGACTGTAGGCCCAGAAAAAAGAGCTGTATTCTATGCCAAACCAGCTTCAACTCTCTACTAAACCAAAGATTAAGAGGTGTTAGAAAATTAAGAATACTGACAAAAAATAAACAAGAAAGATTTGAAGCCAAGAGCATCTATCTAAGTAACTGATAAAGCTAGCAAGATCACTTTCTGCCAAGTGGTCACAGCTAAGAGGCCAAGGACGTCTGAACTGAGTAGGTAGTTTTCTCTGAGGATTATTTTCTGAGGCTCACACATTCATGTCCAACCTTAATAAACCCTAAAAATAATCATTACTGTCAGATGGTGGTTGTAATAAGAACCTGCCTGCCAATGCAGGAGATGAAAGAGACAGGGGTTTGATCCCTGGGTTGGGAAGATCCTCTGGAGAAGGGCATGGCAGCCCACTCTAGTATACTGACTGGAGAATCCCATGGACAGAGGAGCCTGGTGGGCTACAGTCTACAGGGTTGCACAGAGTCAGACAAGACCGAAGCGACTCAGCATACATGCACGTCATGTTTCCTGGGCTTTCTCAGTGGCTAAGCCGTGAACTTCTAGATGTTCAAGCTGGTTTTAGAAAAGGCAGAGGAACCAGAGATCAAATTGCCAACATCTGCTGGATCATGGAAAAAGCAAGAGAGTTCCAGAAAAACATCTATTTCTGCTTTATTGACTATGCCAAATTCTTTGACTGTGTGGATCACAATAAAGTGTGGAAAATTCTTCAAGAGATGGGAATACCAGACCACCTGACTTGCCTTTTGAGAAACCTATATGCAGGTCAGGAGGCAACAGTTAGAACTGGACATGGAACAACAGACTGGTTCCAAATAGGAAAAGGAGTACATCAAGGCTGTATATTGTCACCCTGCTTATTTGACTTATATGCAGAGTACATCATGAGAAACGCTGGGCTGGAAGAAGCACAAGCTGGAATCAAGATTGCCAGGAGAAATATCAATCACCTCAGATATGCAGATGACACCACCTTTATGGCAGAAAGTGAAGAGAAACTAAAAAGCCTCTTGATGAAAGTGAAAGAAGAGAGTGAAAAAGTTGGCTTAAAGCTCAACATTCAGCAAACTAAGATCATGGCATCTGGTTCCATCACTTCATGGGAAATAGATGGGGAAACAGTGGAAACAGTGTCAGACTTTATCTTTTTGGGCTCCAAAATCACTGCAGCCATGGTGATTGCAGCCATGAAATTAAAAGACGCTTACTCCTTGAAAGGAAAGTTATGACCAACCTAGATAGCATATTCAAAAGAAGAGACATTACTTTGCCAACAAAGGTACATCTAGTCAAGGCTATGGTTTTTCCAGTTTTCATGTATGGATGTGAGAGTTGGACTGTGAGGAAGGCTGAGTGCCGAAGAATTGGTGCTTTTGAACTGTAGTGTTGGAGAAGACTCTTGAGAGTCCCTTTTACTGCAAGGAGATCCAACCAGTCCATTCTAAAGGAGATCAGCCCTGGGTGTTCTTTGGAAGGAATGATGCTAAAGCTGAAACTCTAATACTTTGGCCACCTCATGCGAAGAGTTGACTCATTGGTAAAGACTCTGATGCTGGGAGGAATTGGGGGCAGGAGGAGAAGGGGATGACAAAGGACGAGATGGCTAGATGGCATCACTGACTCAATGGACATGACTTTGGGTGAAATCCGGGAGTTGGTGATGGACAGTGAGGTCTGGCGTGCTGTGATTCATGGGGTCGCAAAGAGTCGGACATGACTGAGCGACTGAACTGAAACAGTAAAGAATCTGCCTTCAATGCAGGAGACACAGGAGATGCAGGTTCAATCCCTGGGTCAGGAAGAGGCCCTGGAGGAGAACATTGCAACCCACTCCAGTTTCTTGCCTGGAGAATCCCACAGACAGAGTAGCCTAGTTGCTATAATCCATTGGGGCGCAAAGAGTTGGACACGTCTGAAGCAACTTAGCACATCATGCTTCCTACTTCAAGAAATCATAGAAATATTAAAAGAAAAGAAAGCACTCAAAGTAGTTTTCCAGAATGTCATACAGGCCAAGTACAAATAATGTTCAGAGTCACACCACAAAGATGACAATATCCCGAAAACACAGAAATGCATTCAGCAGAATTTAACTTGTTTTATTAATTTTTAACAATGGAAACAGTAACAGACTTAATTTTCTTGGGCTCCAAAATCACTGTAGATTGTTTTGACAGTAGTGATGAAATAGACACTTGCTCCTTGGAAGAAAAGCTATAACAAACCTAGATAGCATATTAAAAAGCAGAGACATTACTTTGCCAACAAAGGTCTGTATAGTCAAAGCTATGGGTTTTCCAGTAGTCGCATATAGATGTGAGAGTTGGACCATAAAGAAAGCTGAATGCCAAAGAATTGACAGTTTTGAACTGTGGTGCTGGAGATGACTTTTTGGACTGCAAGATCAAACCAGTCAATCCTAAAGGAAATCAATCCCGAGTATTCACTAGAAGGACTGATGCTGAAGCTGAAACTCCAATACTTTGGCCACCTGATGCAAAAAGCTGACTCATTAGAAAAGACCCTGATTCTGGGAAAGATTGAAGGCAAGAGGAGAAGGGGACGACAGAAGATGAGATCACTGGACGGCATCACCAACTCAATGCACATGAGTTTGAACAAGCTCTGGGGGATGGTGAAGAAAAGGGAAGCCTGGCATGCTGCAGTCCATGGGGTCACCAAGAGTCAGCCATGACTGAGCAACTGAACAACAACAATATAGTCAAAGGGGTATTAGGAGGAAGAACAGGAGGGAGGAAGCTAATTTAAAGATTGTTATTAGGCTTGGTAAATGCCAGATGGAAAAAACCATTCGTTCACCAAATACACTTGAGTCCAAGGGGACATGCTTCCATTTTATCACTTCTGGCCTTGGATGATCAACCCTGGACACAGAACATCTTGGTTATACCCAAGTTCTGTTTTGTTGGGGACAGAGGTTGCAGTTTTAGTGGAAATGCACTCATCCACAAATGAAAAAATCAGATGAAATAAGATGCAGTCATGAGATGACACACATTCCATCCAGACTTGTGGAGAGAACTGCTCCAGGAGTGACCAACAGGTTGGCAGGAGAAAATGGGTATGCAGCTTAGTCTAGGTCCAAGAATGTCAAGTCTTAGAGTGCTAGAAGGTCTTACATGTCAAACAGAAAAGTTTTATCTGCTCTCATGGCCAATAAACAGCCATTCTGAAAACCCAGAGACGGATGCAAGGAATAGTATTCAATTTGCAGCTACACAGTATGAAACAGAACAAAAAAAGAGACTCAGCAGATCCCAGAACACACAGGCATCTTCCAAATAAGAAGAAAGGGTCAGATCCACAAAGTACTTTGGAGGAAGGTCTGGCAATATAAAAGATGGTGTGTTAAAAAACTGTAACAAGCTTGGTTGCCTAGAAATCATCTGAATGTTCTTTAAAAAAAATAAATAAAACAACAGAATCTAAAAGTGAACAAAGGATATAAATTTAAATTTGGCTTATCATAAGTCAACTTATCTCCATGGTATTTTCTTCTACATTTATTAGAATGGTAACAGAGAAAAATATCCTTTAGTCACAAAACTATCCTGTAATTCCAATTTTCTCAGCAAAACCTTGAAAGATGTTATATATTGGGGGATTTACACAGAAACCCTATCATGTAGGATACCAGGTCTTAAAACCTAAAGTGAATACAGAACTTGCCTTAGAAGTAAAAAAAGCAACAGTGAACTGACTTTCAGGCGTCGCAACACCAGACACAAGGCTTCCTAAGCCCTCTGCAAACACGGGCTTTTATCCAATTGCTTTAAATGAATTTTGGAAATGCCTGACAAAGCAAAGCAGATCTGGCCTCTCTAGGCAACTTCACTTAAAAACCAAAATTTTTTAACCCTAAGGGATTTGTGAAAAGATTTTTTTTTAATATTCCTGACATAGTGCATGAGAAAATATACCTAGGCTTTATAAACCACAAAACACTAGATTCAGGAAAATCAGCATTAAAGTGAGTGGCTCTCTAGCAAACCCCACCTTGCCGTCTGTGATTCTGTAAGCACAAACTGTGTGCCGTATGCCACCCCACAACCACGGCTCAGGCTAACATGAGCAAATGCAGTCAGACTGGAATTACACTCAAACACAGCTCCAAGTTCTCCCATGCGTTTCCCACATGGCCCATGGAATGTTTTTAAACACGCTGATCATCTCAGTTCAAATAAAAATCTTATTAGTTTACACCCGAATATTTCAAAGTATACAAGGAGACGAGGCAGGTTCTGGACTGTAGGAAGAAATGCAATTAATGAGCAATTACTATTTAAAGACCAAACCCATGTCAAAATAGCTTGACTAAAAAATGGTGGTTTTTCACACACACACACACACACACACACACACGCACGCACGCACGCATGCACAAGCACAGCTTGCCCTAGTGCTGCCAACAAAAATAGTGGGTGGTGATGATGCCAGCTCTAATGGGGCCATGATGGGGATGGGGCAAGACGATGTTTGCCGCCCCCTCTCATGGACACGCCTCCAGAGGCAATCCACTCGGCCACATCCCGTCTCCTCTCTGCAGAGACACCTGTTCTTAACAAGGCCATTGAGGGGAGGCAGCTCTTAGGCAAAGAACTCTAAAGGCAAATGTGAGAGTGGCTGGAAGACTTTCAAAGCAATCACACTCAGTGAAATGACCCTTCACTGGAAAAGGTCTCATTCTAAGTGGACATGGGCCATTTAATTTGTTATCAGAAATATCCACTGAGGAGTTCTAACCTCATCCTAGAGTGGAACACTGGCCAGCGGCTCTGAACTTTGTGCTGAAGAGAAGTTTCTAGCATATCACATCCATGGTGAGGGTTACTTCGAAGGTGGGGGGAAGGGGCACCCTTCACAGCAGCCTTTCCAATCCTGGGAATCAAAGCCTAGGGTCCCCATACAAGAACTCTGCCTCCTGTTTGCAAGCTGATTCGTCTTCATGGTGACCCCAAGGATGCTGGATGCTATAAAACAGTACCCTCTTACCATCTCTAATGAGGCTGAGGAATTATACTTGGCTTTTGCCTCCTGTATTAATGGGGATTAGATGAGTCAAACAGGGCAAGAAAAGTCAAGTGTCAGTGGGTTAACAAGACACCAGAGTTTCTCCCAACAAAACAGATGAAGTCTGTGTAAATGGCCAGGGCCAATTTGACAGCTAAGCTCCATGATGTGCAGAGACCCGAATTCGTCTGGTCCATGCTTCCAATGTCTGAAGAGGGAGCTTGACCTCACAGTGGAGATAGGTCTTCATCCATTGGGCTCATTCTCATCCCTGATGGATGGATGGAGCCAGTGGAGAAGGGCATTCAAATCCTGGGATACTGGCCAGACGCGACTATCTCAACTAAAGGCGAAGCCTGCAAGAGCCCCTGAAGTCACCAACTTCTCCATCATCTTCCTTCTGTCCCTGAACACACAGGTACAGCTACGGATGCCCTTCTACATGCCTCCATCCTCCTTGGCTGGACCAAGCTCTCCATGGAACCAGTCACCAGCCACTCCCCATCCAGCTGTTAAAAAGATGTGGGAAGGAGAGGGGTATCACCCTACTGTCAAGGCAGTCATGGGGTAAAAAGGCAGAAGAGGCATTTCAGTGCCCAAAGTAGGAACTCTGAGCACCATTTTACAGCAGGATCACTGCATATGGCAGTCAGGTTCTAACGACTAAAAGATTATTTTGGGGGGGTCTATTCCAGGCTCTAAAGAATTTGGTGGACTGACAGAATTGTTGTTCAGTCGCTAAGTTGGGTCTGACTCTTTGTGACCCCATGGACTGCAGCACACCCAGGCTTCCCTGTCCTTCACCATTTCCCAGAGTTTTGTTTGCTCAAACTCATGTCCATTGAGTCAGTACATGTGTGAAAATAGCTGATTCACACCCTCACTTTTGAAGGCTATCATCACTGGATGTGGAATTCCAGATTGGCAGAATGCTTCTAGGATTTCAAAAATACCATGTCACAATCTTCTGGATGTCACTGTTTCTGTTGAGACATCAACTTGAAACCTTATTGCTGCTTTCTGAAGATCAGATGTCTTTTGACCCTCTGAACACTTCTAGCACTTTCTCTTTGTCTCTGATTTTCAGCAATTTGACCATGATGTGGGCTTCCGAGGTAGCACTAATGGTAAAGAACCTGCCTGCCCGTGCAGGGAATGTAAGAGACGTGGATTTGATCCCTGGGTGGGGACGATCCACTGGAGGAGGAAACAACCCACTCCAGCCCGGGAAATCTCATGGACAGAGGTACAAGGGAGAAGGCAGTGGCACCCCACTCCAGTACTCGTGCCTGGAAAATTCCATGGACAGAGGAGCCTGGTAGGCTGCAGTCCATGGGCTTGAGAAGAGTTGGACACGACTGAGCGACTTCACTTTCACTTTTCCCTTTCATGCATTGGAGAAGGAAATGGCAACCCACTCCAGTGTTCTTGCCTGGAGAATCCCAGGGACAGGGGAGCCTGGTGGGCTGCCGTCTATGGGGTCGCACAGATCAGACACAACTGAAGCGACTTAGCAGCGGCAGCAGCAGCAGCAGAGGTACAAGCATGCATATATCTATTACCTACTACATGCCAGGCAATTTTATAAGCACTTGGATATATTTTAATAGATGAAACAAAATATAAACATAAACATCACACATAAGACAATTTTATAGCTCCTAAGTTCTACAGGGGAAAACAGAGCAATATACAAGGGCAGGAGATATGAGGCTCATTGTAGGATTTACTTTTACAAAAGATTTTCTAAAATCCTGTTGATAATTACTCTATCTCACTCCCACTCCATTCGTCATATGTCTTTACAGAGTAACTGCACCTTTTTTCACCTGCCAATTCAGTTTTCTGAATGTCCTCAGGCAAAACCCTTAGCACTCAATATCCATTCTGAGTAACTACCCTGCCTTTATGACTTGGGGAAAATAAATACATAAATTATCCTTCTGCAAAGGAATCTGCTATTTTCCACCCTGGGGCCTTTTTGAGCCCCCAAATCTGCAGACAAATGGAGTGAGATTTTTTTTCCAAATCAGATTTTACTTATTTTGCACAAAACCTTTAAAAGAAGCTCTACTGAGTAATTCTTGAAAACATATAGTGTGGTTTAGGCTTTAAAAAGGATTTCCCCAGTCAATCTAAATAACATAAATCCAAGTATGAGGCTTTCCCACTAATTGCAGAAAAATCCAAGTCAGAAGCCTGATTTCATGGTAATCATTGCCATTTGTCTGATGAATTTTACAGTAATTTTCGAATACTCATGAAGCTTCTCAGATAAGAACACACTAAGCCCAGAATAAGAGCTGCTGAATAATGTATACCCGCTTTCATGTAAACGAAAGTACTATTAATTTTGGTATCTTCTATGGATACTCAATCTCAGTTTAAAAGAAGAGCATAAATTTCTATGTAAACCATTTCACAAGCCAAAATATCTGTAAGGAACAGTTTACTTTATTGTTGTTGTTTAATTGCCAAGTTAGGTCCGACTCTTTGTGACCCTTTGGACTGTAACCTGCCAGGCTCTTCTGTCCATTGGATTTTCCACACAAGAATACTGGAGTGGGTTGTCATTTCCTTCTCCACGAAATCTTCTCGACGCAGGGATCAAACCCACATCTCTTGCACTGGCAGGCTGATTCTTTACCACCAGTGCCGCCAGGGAAGCCCTAAGGAATACTTTATATAAATTTCTGTCCAAAATATCCAAGGGGAAATTCATGGACATCACCCAGCTACATACTTAATCCTATAGGGGGCAAGACCTCCATGCACCTCTTAAATAAGGCAAGAGCTCCATTTGTCTAGTTTTGTTAAAGTGTCAGGTTTCCACCAGGCTTTCTTTTAAGAATGTGGTATTATTCAAAATTTGTCAATTCCTACCACGCTGGTATTTGACAGTTCCCATCCAGTAAACCTCTGTAAACAAACTGACAAGTCACTGCCATGAGCCAGGACAGAAGAATTTCTTAGACTGTTGTGAAAGATTCTATGCAAAAATGTGATGGAATAAGTATGTTAACTTTCATTGATATAACAGGAGACATTACATCCAAAGGTTTTACATGTTTTGTTCCATGACATCCCCACAACCAAAATGGTGTGTTCAGTTTCGTAAGACAAGGAATCCAGTTCCCATTACTGTAGATGATAAAAGGCAAAGAAAAGTTAGGTGACCATCAGTGGCCACACAATTGATAATACAGAATTGATATCTGGACCATTCTCTCTATTGCGCAGAATAACTTAAGGCCTAAGTATTGGACTCTCATCATTCTGATCTATATTCAGATGCTCAGGGTGAGGTGACAACTGGATATGCTACTTAACATCTTTGCCCTCTCTTTTCCCATCAGTCAAATGGGAATATAATCACTGGTTTCATGGCAGTTATCATAATTAAATCAGGAAAAGCACGTCAAGTATTGACATTGCTGCTGCTGCTGCTAAGTCCCTTCAGTCATGTCTGACTCTTTGAGACCCCATGGACTGTAGCCCTCCAGGCTCCTCTGTCTATGGGGATTCTCCAGGCAGCAATACTGAAGTGGGTTGCCATTTCCTTCTCCAGGGGCTCTTCCAGACCCAGGGATTGAACTCACATCTCTTAAGCCTCCTGCATTGGCAGGTGGGATCCTTATCACTAGCGCCACCTGGGAAGCCCAATGTATACAATGCCTTGAAAACGGGAAGATGAAAAGTGCATGTGAGATTCCATTGTATGGTGCTAGTACATATCATCTTTTCCCCAGTAATTCCAAGTTTAAACCGTTCAGTTTTACATATCCGAAGATTTCTGACCATCATTTCCCACACACTCATAGCTTGTCTTCCTCCGATCCCTAGGCAACTTCAGTGGGGGGGACAATGTGTTAATGACATAAGTAATTGGGTTCTAAAAGATATCATGTTTGGTTTTTTTTTATAGAACTGGGAGGAATGGAGGTGACACATCAGAAGAGGAACAGCTCTTGACAAATGGGTGCACAGCCATTCCTGTAAACAGGAACTTCCCTGCAGGAAAACCTCCTCCCCTGGGATCTATAATTTGGCTGTTGCCTTAGAGAGCTGATGAAAGCAATTACAGGACAAAAAGGCTGATTTCCCCTGCATCTGGTGAGATGAAGCTGGGGATAATGTTTCATTTACACTAAAGGAATTCATGCTTTCTTTCCGAATAGAACCTGAAGGATGAATCCAAACTAATCAGAGGCATAGGCACCTTATCAAGATGAAAACCCCTTAAGATGCAGTTTCCCAGCCTTAAAGGTCAGGCCACTTATTAAAGAGTTTTAACAGTTTTATCAAAAATGACTGCCTTTGGTGCTTCACAGAAGCCAAAGGGGAAACACAGAGCCATTCCTGTGTGTTTCCATTAACCGAAAATATTACTGACCAACAAAGATAACGTTCTAGGAAAAAAAAAAAAAACAGAAAAATAAGTTTTTCAGAGCACAAAAAAACAAATGTCTTTCTGCCAATATTGTAGGGTTTTTTCTTTTTCAGATTTCCCTAGTTTTTTTTTATACTTGTGTGTGTGTGTGTGCGTGTGTGTGTGTGTTTGTATGCTTGCTGCTGTTGCTGTTCAGTTGCTAAGTTGTGACCAACTTTTGAGACCCCATGGACTGCAGCACTCCAGGATTCCCTGTCCTTTGCTATCGCCTGGAATTAGCTCAAACTCATGTCCGTTGAGTCAGTACACATTTACTTGAATAGTTTTATCACATGCATAGATTTGTGTATCCACCACCACAGTTCACCTTCATTTTCTAATTTTCAAAATAATCATTTGGTTTATTATCCTCTCAAGATGATTTGTTATTTTTCTTTAGTATCTTTATACGCTCACTGATTTCATCACATTTTACGTGTTTCAGTCCATTGCAGTTACTATCCTCAAAATGTTCTGTCTTTGGCCTGTGGAACTCTCTCCCATTTGTCTCTTGAGTCTTTTGGACACCATGCTATTAGTCTCTAATATTAATTACTATCTGATGCGACAAGATGTTCCGAGCTCCTCTCATATATCTCATTCTTCAGACCAAGAATCAACCATTTCTCCAAGGAACTTAGCTTCTTTTAGTGGTGAAATGGTGTTTCAAGGCCAGAAATTAGTTGTTACAGGGGCTCATTGCTTCTGGGTTAGTTGTTGTTGTGGTTTTTTTTTTAATTTTTATTTTGTATTAGAGCATAGCTGATCTACAATGTCATTGTAGTTTGGGGTATTATGGCAAAGTAATTCTCTTTGAACCCATGCCTCCTGCATTGACAGGCAGATTCTTCACCACTGAGCCACCAGGGAAGCCCACACAATTCTTTTTTTTTTTTTTTCATCTGAATGGCTTGGCCACATAGATCAGGATATTTTCACTTTGAAAATTCCAGACATGGGGCTTTTATGAAAACTCAGCAGATCTGGCAAGACTGGGTGTATATTCCTACCTGGAGTTGAGCAGAGGCCTCTTCTCTGAGGCTTCACCCACTCGTGTCACTTGTCCCCCCCAGGAAGTCACCTGGGCTTGGGGCCCCTGCAACAGACGCCAGGTGTCCTTGCGACAGAGCAGCACAATGGCTAAGACAGGCGCTCAGAGGAAGTCAAAATAAATGCCCAAAGGACCGCAGGAAGTTTCTGTCCTGATACATTTAGAACCATCACTCTTCAGACAACTAACTTAACCCCACACACCGGTGGGGCCGCCACAGAGTGTTTTCAATTGTACTTGAGCAATGTCACAATACTTCCCAGAACATTAATGCCATTAAGGCTTTTTCAAGCAGTAGTAAAACCCTATACCATTTTCTCTCCTTTTCCAATTAAAGTCCACAATAGATCTGAAGTTGGCCTCACTTCTTAGGAAAGAAACTAAAACATGGCTCGATTTTTAATATCAGCTCTACTAGAATCCAGACGTGCCTGCCCTCTCCTCATAAATTTTTATCTATCAACAGAATTTTATGATTTAGTACTTAAAGCACTAGTAGAGACTTAACTGGGCTTCCCAGGGGGTGCTAGCGGTAAAGAACCCACCTGTCAATGCAGAAGACATAATAGACCCAGGTTCGATCCCTGGGATGGGAAGATCCCCTGGAGGAGGGCATGACAACCCTCTCCAGTATTCTTGCCTGGAGAATCCCATGGACAGAGGAGCCTGGTGGGCTACAGTCAATGGGATAGCAAAGAGTCAGACACACCTGAAGCGACTTAGCATGCATGCATAGTGATTTAATTAAACATGAAACTTGAAAGGATACCTAAAATCAGAATTACATGAAAATATTACAGATTTATTAACTAAGCCAAAACCTAATTGAAAGCTGAAATATAGAGGCTGGGCAAAGGCACTGCATTTATGCTGAAACCTTGTTCACCTGGGGACAGAAGCAGTGTACTACCTATGGGCCCCCTCCAAAGCCCTCCCCAAACCACAGCACCCTGGAAGCATGCAGATTTGGGGTGCACCCAAGAATCTGCCTGCAATGCAGGAGACACAGGATATACAAGTTTGATCCCGGAGCCGGGAAGATCTTCTTGAGAAGGAAATGGCAACCCACTTCAGTACTCTTGCCTGGAGAATCCCATGGACAGAGGAGCCTGGTGGCTACAGTTCATGGGGTCACAGAGTCGGAAACAACTGAGTGACTAAGCACAGCACATCCTTGCCCTTCTTCATGGCTTTGGATGTTAATACTAAGCATGTGTCCTCCAGACTCATGGGCACAGATGGCTCAGAAAAGTCTGTGGCACCTGTAATGCAGCGCTGGACTGGGCCTCCTCTGGCTTTGGTGCAGTGGGGAACACAGGACTGGGAATCTCAAGCCCTTCCTAGGTGTGAAATGTTTAGCTGGAGAATATTTTTATCTTTGGAGGGAGGGGGTCTATGTCTAGTGCCTGTATTGTGAAAAGATTCCTAAACACGGCAGGAAGCTGCTGCCTGAGGAGTCCTGGGAAAACCCTGGAAATGAACCCACAAGCTATATGTCCAGGGGTTCTGATTCAGTGTCAGGTATGAGACCGAAGCGGAGAAGACAGTGGCACCCCACTCCAGTATTCTTGCCTGGAGAATTCCACGGGCGGAGGAGCCTGGTAGGCTGCAGTCCATGGGGTCGCTAAGAGTCGGACACGACTGAGCAACTTCACTTTCACTTTTCATTTTCATGCACTGGAGAAGGAAATGGCACCCCACTCCAGTGTTCTTGCCTGGAGAATCCCAGGGACGAGGGAGCCTGGTTGGCTGCCGTCTATGGGGTCGCATAGAGTCGGACACGACTGAAGCAACTTAGCAGCAGCAGCAGCAGCATGAGACCCGAGATGCCACACTGCAAAAATGTCCCTCGGGAATTTCTAAAGATGAGGTGGATTAAAGAAGCAATGTCTTCCACTGGCTTGAGCTGCACTGATCCTTCCCCTTCAAGGAGGCAGCAAGGTCAGAACTACCGGGAAGCCGGAAGGGGCAGCATCTGAACACACAGGAGGAGCCAAGCGTCTGGTCATGAAGAAAGGAAGCCAGAAAGGACATACTTTATAACAAAGCAGAGCTTCAGAGAGAGTCCCCCTCTGTATGACAGCCCTGTATCTTGTGTGCATGGGTCTGTCTACTGATGGGCTGGTATCAGTGTGGTATCTTTTCCAGAGTCTGGCTTCTCATTAGCTTGTACCATTCATCTCAAGTCACAGACAATCATGACAACTGAAGAATAAATACAGGTGTTCCAAAAATTTTCTCTTCAAGGCATTTTCTTAGAAGTCCTGGGACATTTACCAAATACTCTTCATTTTGGGGCTTCCCTGGTGGTTCAGATGGTAAGGAATCTGCCTGCAATGCAGGAGACCCAGATTCGACCCTTGGGTCGGGAAGATCCCCTGGAGAAGGAAATGGCAACCCAACCCAGTATTCTTGCCTGGAGAATTCCATGGACAGAGGAGCCTGGAGAGCTACAGTCCATGGGATCGCAAAGAGTCTGACACAGCTGAGCGACTAACACTTTCACTTTCTTCACCGTGGCAAATGTACTGGTCAGGGGAAAATGCACTGACTATAAACATGGACTTTACCGAGAGAATCAGAGAGAATGTGAGAGGGAGGAGGAGATTAATAGTCGAAGCTTTATGACACCATTGGACACAAATGTCAGCCTCCCACCTGACACGCTAAACTTAAGCCAACTTTTAAAAAGGCAGATAAAACTTTCAAATTCAAGAATTGCAATTTATCAAAATCAAATAGAACAATGCAACTCTGATTCAGCTGAACTGCTCGCCACCAAAATATAGACTGAATTTTCCAAAATCATTCCAAAATTTCCAGTCTTCTTTGCGGCAAGAAGTATTCTTATAACTAAAGTTCTGATCAATGAAAATGAAGTGCAAGTGAAGTATTAGGTGGCTGCTTCCATAAACTACTTTATAAACCAGCACACATTGGCCCTTTGCCCCTCCTACTGCTTCTCTTCTTCATCACTTAATTCATGTTAGCTAAAATTAGGATGTGATGGCTGGAGCTTGAGCAGTCATCTTGAGCCTTGAGGTGCCACATTAGGATGGATGGTGTAGAGAACCAGAAAGAAGGGGCTGCCCATCCACCACCACCTCCACCACCAGAGTCTACTTACTTTCACATTTCTTTCACTGGAAGGGGAAAATAAAATTCTATATGCGTATAACATTCTCATTTTGTGTTTTCCATCACCTTGGGCTGGATCTAATCCTTACTAATACATAACGTTTCATACCAATAACATCCATCAAGATGTTAGAAAATGTTTTCTTTTCAAATTTTCTTGCTCTTCAAAAAAAAAAAAACAAACTAAAGTATTTGGTCTTTGTCTCTGCAGATGTAGAAATTATACAGAAGGCAACATACAGCAACTCCTTTAGCACAACTCATGAATAAATTTTTCATCACCTCCCAAGTGTTAAGTAAGCTGCAGACACACAAGAACAGAGTGCGTTCCTTTCCCCTACATTCTCCAATACATTTTCTCTTTGACTCAAACTGATAGTATCAGGTTTTAAGATTCATTCTCACCATCATCCGTCCCCTCACCCTTAAATCCCCAAGGTACTGATAAGACTTGAGGTTCACAGGATCCGTGTAGAACCGACATGTGAAGATCTACAGTAAAAATGAAAAGAAAAGCTATTCCCAAGAGTCAAAAAACTTGCATTCTTATCCTGGCATTACTGCCAAAGTCAAGATGGCCTTGCTGTGATGGTCATGACCTCTTAGTGCCTCACATCCCCATCTGTGAACTAAAGGGCCTGGATGATGAGAGCTTCACGCTTTCTCTAACATGAGGATACTATGGTCTAAAATGATAAGCCTTAACGTTTCTTTACCAGGTGGCTTAGTGGTAAAGAATCTGCCTGCCTGCCTGAAGGAGATGCAAGAGATGCTGGTCCAATCCCTGAATCAGGAAGATTCCCTGGAGAAGGAAATGGCAACCCACTCCAGTATTCTTGTCTGGGAAATCCCATGCACAGAGGAGCCTAGCAGGCTCCAATCCATGGAGTCTCAAAGAGTCAGACCTGACTTAATGACTAAACCTCCACCACCAAAGTTTCTTTAGGGGCTCCAAATTAATACCTGCAATACCAAAGTTATTTCAATTCAGAACACTGATATTTGAGAATGACTTACTATTTTAACCACTGTATGCTAAGAATCTGTTTCCTTTGCTACTCTACTAACTTGATATTCATGCTTACTGTTAGAAACAAAATTTGGAGAAAATTACAGCCATAAAGACTTTGAAAAGAATTTACCAGACAATGTTCTGGGACAAATTTCAAAATCTCACGTTGATAAACAGAAAGCAAAACCTTGATGAAGAAGTGTTACTCCCTCTTTGGAGTGTGTAAATCCTGTATGAGAAAAGTTGTTAAATACAATTTAATCCACTCCGGAGTACAGTTAAACGGATATGATGGATGGCAGGTTGTCTTGATATTTCCATTTGCCAAATTATGATGGATGAGTGATGTTCACTGCTGAATTTCCAGGCTAGGGCCTGTGTCTGAACTCCCTGTCTATACCAAGAGCTTCCAATCAACAATTGTTCTAAATCTGCCTCCATCAGACCTGTGTGACACTCCACAATTATGATAAAGGGGAAAGCCGGAAACCTTACAGAGTAAGTCCCTGGGTACTGTGTGTGATGGGACACGCAATCAACCTGTCAGCGAAGTGAAACTGTCTCAACAAATTTGCAGTATTTTGGACTTCTAAGTAAGCTTTCTCAGCAAACTTCCCCCACCACCTCCCCAGGGAAAAAAGTGCTTCTGGCTCTGTAATTATTTGCCTTCAGGGAAAGAATTTACTGTGAGGAACTGGGACAGAAACTTGATATTTCATGTCCGCTATTTCCTGAGTCATACAAATGCCCCAGATAAATGACTTTTAATCACCCGCCTAAATTTGAATGAAGAGGATCACAAATCAGAGAAACTGTATATAATCCAAAGATACTCACTTGGACTTACAGTAACAATGTAGTATTTACTTAATCTGTGTGTATTAAGCACACATGTGTTTCTAATTATGTGTAGTTTAAGGTAATAGTGGTGCTGGAGAAGATTCTTGCGAGTCCCTTGGACTGCAAGGAGATCAAACCAGTCAGTCCTAAAGGAATCAGTCCTGAATATGCATTGGAAGGACTGATGCTGATGCTGAAGCTCCAACACTTTGGCATGTGATGCAAAGGACTGACTCATTGGAAAAGACCCTGATGCTGGGCAAGACTGAAGGCAGGAGGAGAAGGGGATGACAGAGGATGAGATGGTTGAATGGCATCACTGGCTCGATGAACCTGAGTCTGAGCAAGCTCTGGGAGTTGGTGATGGACAGGGAAGCCTGGCATGCTGCAGCCCATAGGGTCACCAAGAGTCAGACATGACTGAGGGACTGAACTGAATTAAGGTAACAGAGGTGGCTCAGTGGCAAATAATCTGCCTGCCAAGCAGAGACACAGGTACAATTCCTGGGTCAAGAAGATCCCCCGGAGAAGGAAATGGCAACCCACTCCTGTATTCTTTTCTGGGAAATCCCATGCACAGAGGAGCTTGGCAGGCTACAGTCCTTGGGGGTCACAAAGAGGTGGGCATGACAGAGCAACTAAAGCAAGGTGTAATAGAGACTCTTCTCTGCCACTCTGTGAAAACACAAACTTACAGCTTCAGGACAGAAAGCAGAAACAAGCAGAGAAATGACTGACAGTTAAATATTCAAATAGCTAAGAAAAGAATGCATGTGCCAAATGTCTAAATAGGTTTTTTAAAAAGCTCAACAGAGAAAAAGTGAGCAAGACATGGCGCATTTTCAGCATGAACCATCCAAAGATGACATTCTCTAAAAAAGCTGGGAGTACAGACTCTTCAAAGTGATGTGTTTCAGTGGAATACAGCCCACTTTCCTGTGCAAGGGTCCATCCTGGTCCTTAGAGAACAGAGTTACTGTGTAAAGTGCCCTCCATGTCTACATAATCTAAAGATAGTGGTACAGTGAGCTTTCAGGCACAATAAAGATTCAAGGTCAAAATAAGATTTTTCCCATATATATTCAACACTTGAAAGGTATTTCATATAAACATTAAGGCATGTTTAGAGTACGGGCTTCCCTGATGGCTCAGATAGAAAAGAATCTGCCTGCAATGTGGGAGACCTGAGTTCCATCCCTGGGTCAGGAAGATTCCCTGGAGGAGGGCATGGCAACTCATTGCAGTGTTCTTGCCTGGAGAGTCCCTTGGACAGATGAGCCTGGAGGGCTACAGTCCATGGGGTCACAGAGTCAGACATGACTGAGCGACTAACCCTACCACCTCCACCACGTTTAGAGTATATGTTTTTCATTCATGGAGAGTACACAAGAGATAGCTTCAACAACACAGAATGTCCAAAGCTTGACTTTAATTCATTATTTCACCATTAAGACAAAAATAAGGCCAGGATTTAAAGGTAGGTTAGCTTTATACGGGTCCATATGATTAGAGGTTTGAAAAATCCTTAAAGTTGCAAGTACTTAAAAAAAAATCAAAGCAGCCATTAAGGATAATAATTTAAGTAAGGAACTCAAATGTGTGCTTTGGGATGATAAGGGGAAAACACTTATGAGTGGTTTTAGAACAAACAGTATGGAAAATAAAACTAAGAGTCCCAAGACCATTTTTAATTGCTTTACTTCAATGAATGCTACACCTTTTCTCGAACATGAACTCTGTCTTGACTACTCTCTTTCCAACGCTTTTCATTGCTTGCTTTTCTTTTCCACTTACTAGCAAACAGACACTGTTGTTTTTTGTTTAGGTACAATGGAAGTTCTGCTGTAGCAGAAAATTAAAGAATAAGGGGAAAATCGGGAAAGAAATAATATTGCACCCAGGGATCAGCCTCAAGCATGAGTCCATAATCTACCCTATGATGACTGTCCACTTTACTGCCAAAAGGGGCCCATGTGCCCTAGATCAGGGACACAGACATCCTTGCAAAGCCCTCTGGGAAAACAAGCTAAGCTTATACAAGGGAGCATTCCTCCATTTCTCTGATGTACAACAAACAGAAAGGCATTTCATTCAGGAAAACCACATAGAGAAAGTTGGAGAGAACTTCATTTTCAAAATGCTTAATAGCTAGTTTCTTGATGAATCTTCAGTTTGTTAACTTATGAATAAACATAGGAATTGAGGTGGGAGTCACCAAGAGTCCAGGATACAAATAAATCATTCCTGCTTCTATCAACTAAAATAAGAGAAAAATCAAATTGAAGTGTTAGTCTCTTAGTCATGTTCAACTCTTTTTGACCCTATGGACTGTAGCCCTCCAGGCTCCTCAGTCCATGGGATTCTCCAGGCAAGAATACTAGAGTGGGTTGCCAAGCCCTCCTCCAGGGGATCTTCCTGACCCAAGGAAAGAACGCAGGTCTCTGAATTGCAGGCAGATTCTTTACTGTCTGAGCCACCAGGGAAGCCTATAAAATAAGAGAAATGCTGCTATTTTGGATATTAGGTAGTCATGATAAAACAGAGTAATGAATTTGAAATATTTTAAAATAGCAAAATATCTGAATGTTAAAAGAGCTCATATTATGGTACAACAGAATAGAAACTGGAATAACTTGGGGAAGCTTTAAGAAAAGGTCTGAGGTTGGAGCTGAGAAGATCTTGGTTTGAATCCCAGATTTGCTATTCATACTTAATGATCCTGTGACCTTGACCAAATAACCTTAAATTCTGATTGTTGATTCTGATGCCTTTGGTTTTAGTGCCTATAACATAGAAATTATTGTAATACCTATAGTGCTATTTTGGGGATTACATTTGAAAAAAATAACATCTGTAAAATATACAACACACAGCAGATGACCCTAAGTAATAGATATTTTTTCAACCACTTAACATAATTCTTTGGGGTTAAATTTTTCACATTTGGATTTGCTGAAAAATTGCAAATTTTTAACACAGCACACAGAAAAACCTATCTATCCATTTTCAAGTTATTCTAGAAGCAAAAACCAAATACATACTCACTTTCCCACATCCAAATTGGGAAGAAATTGTAATTTGGCTGTTTATTTGGACTTCTATGTCTGTAAAACAGCTTTACAACATAAATTCAGATTTGACACGCTATTGGCTTGCCACAAAAAAAGTCAGCTGACTCTGCTATCTCTCAAAAGACTTTACTAAATACATCTGTGAGACTTAAATAACAACAACAACAACAAAGTGAGAATACACAACTAAGCAAAAATTTATCTTAGCATACATTTAAGTTCATTAAGGATTAATACAAAGAATGATGCATTTTCCTTACAAGCCAAAATAATTCAGTGAAGAATAAAAGCAATCTTTTGAGGTTAAAAATTATCTGATGAAAAGGTACAATGAAAATATAATCACAGAAAGTACAAAAACACAAAAAGAACTGGTCTTTCTCATAAGTATCTTTGGCATAGAATAGAATTAGAGGTTGGGCTTCCCAGATGGCACAGGGTAAAGAATCTGCCTGCCAAGGCAGGAGATGCAAGAGACGCGTGTTCCAGCCCTGGGTCAAGAAGATCCCCTGGAGGAAGAAATGGCTACCTGCTCCAGTATTCCTGCCTGGGAAATCCCATGGACAGAGGAGCCAGGTGGGCTACAGTCCACGGGGTTGCAAAGAGTTGAACACGATGAGCGACTGAACAGTAACAACAACAAGCGTTGGCAAAGATATGGGGAAACTGGAACCCTCGTACATCGCAGGTGGAAATGAAAACGTTACAGCTTCTTTGGAAAAGGTTGGCCCTTTTTCTAAAACATAAATATAGAGTCATATGTGACCCAGGAATTCTACTTCTAGGTAAAACACTAAGAGAAATGAAAAGATGCATTCATACAAAATTGTATACACAAATGTCCATAAATAGCCAGATAGTGAGAATAACCCAGATGTTTGTTAACTGATGAATAGATGTATAATATATTGAGACGTGGTATATACACAAAATAGATTATCAAGCTATGAAACAGAATAAAGTACTGATAAGTACTATAATATGGATGAAACTGGAAAACGTTATTCTAAGTGAAAGAAGCCAATCATAATAGACTAGGTATTGTATAATTCCATTTATAAGGAATATCCATAATAAGCAAATCCATAGAAACACAAAGTATATTCGTTAGTACTTTGCACATTAGTACAATAGTTGTCTAGGGCTGGACTGGGGAGCAGAAATGGGGATTCATTGCTAAAAATGGGTACAGAATTTGTAAGGGTGATGAAAAATGCTTTAAAAGTAGATTGTAGTGATGGTTGTACAACTCCTTGGATATACAAAAACCACCAAACTGTACATTCTACATCAGTGAATTGTATGGTGTGTGAAGTATATATCAATAAAACTGTGTTTTATTAAGAACAAAAAATGGCACTTTATAATTTCAGAAGAGAGACTTAAGCATTAATGCCTAAAAGCATGAGAAAGTTAAATCTGGAACAGAGGACAGTCCATCATTCTGATATGGCCATTGACCAGAATGAGCTACCTCACCACTGAAGACCACAAGTGCAGGGAGAAGCTGAGTCAATAAGCTCCTGACTAGCTTCCATACATAGATGGAAAGCCTCTAGTTGACAGAAGTCATTTGGGTCTGTTGAAATCTAGGGTCAAATGCAGCCCTAAAATACTATCAACCTGAGTAACTGACAAGTATATGAAAAATAAGAACATTTTAATTCTCAGGAACACAACTATTAGTTAAAAATGAGCCAGGGTCCCATCACCCTATGATTTTTAAATTTTATTTTAAATATATATATATATACCAGGAGCAGTCAACCTTTAATGTGGTTGTTCAGTTGCTAAGGGATGGCTGACTCTTTGTGACCCCATGGACTGCAGCCCATCAGCCTCCTCCATCCTCCATTATCTTCCGGAGTTTGCTCAAATTCATGCCCATCGAGTTGGTGATGCTATCTAACCATTTCATCCTCTTCCGCTTGCTTCTCCTTCTGCCCTCAATCTTTCCCAGCATCAGGGTCTTTTCCAATGAATCAGCTCTTCACATTGGGTGACCAAAGTATCAGAGCTTCAGTTTCAGCATCAGTCTTTCCAATGAATATTCATGATGATTTCCTTTAGGATTGACTGGTTTGATCTCTTAGCTGTCCAAGGGACTCTTGAGAGTCTTCTCTAACAGCACAGTTTGAAAGCATCAATTCTGTGGCACTCAACCTTCTTTATGGTCAGTCCAACTCTCACATCCATACATGACTAATGGAAAAACCATAGCTTTAACTATATGGGCCTTTGTCAGCAAAGTGATGTGTCTGCTTTTTAATATGCTGTCTAGCTTCGTCATAGTTTTCCTTCCAAGAAGCAAGCGCCTTCTAATTTCATGGTTGCAGTCACTGTACACAGTGATTCTGGAGCCTGAGAAAATAAAATCTGTCATGGAGTATTATTCAGTCTTCAAAAAGCTAATGCACATTATAAAAAAAAAAAAAAGCTAATGCACATTATAGCAAGGATAAACTTTGAGGACATTGCGCTAAGCAAAATAAACTAATCAGAAAAAGACAACTACTGTATGATTCTACTTCGATGAGGCAGTTAGAGTAGCCAAATTCAAAAGAGACTCAAAGTACAATTGTGGTTGCCAGGGGCTGGAAGGGAGGGAAGAGGGAGATAAGTAGTCATTACTTAACGTATATAGAGTTTCAGTTTCACAAGATGAAGAGTTCTGGCAACAGGTCACAGCAGTGTGAATGCACTTAACACTACTGAACTATACACCAAACAAATGTTTAAGATGGTAAATTTTATGTTATGTGTATTTTACCACTATTAAAAACAGTATAAATAAAGTCTAAAATGTTTAAGTCTATCCTTTCCCAGATTGGAGAATCCACTTTCAGAACACTGAATTATCATGTGTTCTAGGATCTATTTTTATTTCCCCCCCAGCAGCCAACAGATGTGTTAGCACCTCTCTATTTCACTATGGAGGCTTAATATCAGAAAAAAGAAACCCCCCATGACTCTTTCCCCCTTTCAGGTTTTCCTAGATACTCTTGTATGTTTAGTTTCTATGTGAACATGATAATCAAACTGTTCAGCTCAAAATAAAAGTGAGTCACTTTTTCTGGTTGCATTCAATTTATTAACTTGAACATAAATGACATCTTTATGATTAGTTATCCTATCCAAGTGGAGAAGAAAATGGCAACGCACTCCAGTATTTTTACCGGAGAAATCCCATGGGCAGAGGAGCCTGGTGGGCCATGGCATCCCAAAAGTCAGACATGACTGAGCAGGCAAACAGCAGTAACAACCCTTCCAAGTACAGATTATAACTACCCATTTATTCAAACCTACTTGCTGCCCTTCCAGGAAAGGTTTATCATGTTCTCTAGTCAAGGCTATGGTTTTTCCTGCGGTCATGTATGGATGTGAGAGTTGGACTGTGAAGAAGGCTGAGTACCGAAGAAGTGATGCTTTTGAACTGTGGTGTTGGAGAAGACTCTTGAGAGTCCCTTGCACTGCAAGGAGATCCAACCAGTCCATTCTGAAGGAGATCAGCCCTGGGATTTCTTTGGAAGGAATGATGCTAAAGCTGAAACTCCAGTACTTTGGCCACCTCATGTGAAAAGTTGACTCATTGGAAAAGACTCTGATGCTGGGAGGGATTGGGGGCAGGAGGAGAAGGGGACGACAGAAGATGAGATGGCTGGATGGCATCATGGACTCGATGGACGTGAGTCTGAGTGAACTCCGGGAGTTGGTGATGGACAGGGAGGCCTGGCGTGCTGTGATTCATGGGGTCGCAAAGAGTCGGACACAACTGAGCGACTGAACTGAACTGAACTGAATATTACTCCCAGATATTTTATTTTCTTGTTCTCATTGTTGCTGTCATCTTGGAGAAGGAAATGGCAACGCACTCCAGTATTCCTGCCTGGAGAATCCCAGGGACAGAGGAGCCTGGTGGGCTGCTTTTCATGGGGTCACAAAGAGTCAGACACGCCTGAGTGACCAAGCTCATTGTTGCTGGCATAAATAAAATGTTCTCTGTGTTATCATCTGATGAGCAAGTATCTGATTCTTTTAAGTAAATTACATATCCTGGTACTTTAATAAATTTTTTTTTTATTGTTTGTGTTAGTCTTCTCATTGATTCTTTTGGATTTTCCAGGTATCACCTGCAAAGAGCTAGCCTTCCTTCCTCACATACAGATCTTCTGCCTTTAATTATCTTTCCTTGTCCTAATCCATTGGCTGCTGCTGCTGCTGCTCCTGCTAAGTCACTTCAGTCGTGTCCGACTCTGTGCGACCCCATAGACGGCAGCCCACCAGGCTCCCCCGTCCCTGGGATTCTCCAGGCAAGAACACTGGAGTGGGTATCTCATTGGCTAATAACACCAATAAAAGGGTAAACAGGTGAAGCTGGCGTCACCCTTGCCTTCTTTGGAGGCTAGTGGCATACTTCTTACACTTTAACATGAGGTAAGATGTAGACCTTATTTCTTCACTCTTAAATAGTTTAGCTCATGTTAAAGAACTGATCACCAATGCATATTTTATTGAGTTTTTTCTTAAAGTTAGGAATGGGTGCTGAATTTTGTGAAAAGCCTCCATGAAGGCAGGGAATTTGGTTGCATTTTTCAACACTCCATCTATAGTATGTTCAATACTAAACACATAAAGTTTAATATTATTTTTGATAAATGTATAAATGAGCAGTTCTAAGTTCCTAATTCTTCTGTATAGCATACTGATTGTTATATTGTTTTCTAGTGTATATGATACACAACGGGCACATTATAACTGTCAGAATATCCATACTTGCTCACCTAATAAGTAGACCTGAGAAATAAAGAAAAACTAGCAGTAGGAGGCTACAAGTATCACCTGTACAGTTTGAGCTTTAAAGCGTTTGATAAAAATCCCATCTCTACTAAGGAACTTGTTTTCCTTTCTCTCTCTGGAGGTCAAGAACAGGAGTAGTGAGCTAATCTAAGCTTATTTTAAATAAACTATACCAGTTTCAACATTCATTATGCCCTCATTGTAAAAGTGTTCAGGTGAAAAGCTCTGGGCATCTGACAGCAGGTTGAACGCTTTAATTCAGTGAGCAGAGGGGACACCACAAGCCAATAATAGAAAAGCCTTTTTAACAAAGGATGTTATTCTCTTAGAGTAGTAATCTTTCGCAAATTACACAGAAAGGACTTGATTATAGTTTTCAGTCTTCTAGAAAAGGATAATTTAATACGAAGTTAAAAGCTGATTCATTTTTGCAAGGGTTTTACTAGCTGTCAATTATGCCCTTTACGAACCATCCACTGAGCTGATGTATAGTAAAACACAGACTGGGAACGTTATTTGATTACAATTAAGGTTCTCAATATGATATTGTGAAAGTCTGATATACTACCAAAAATACATATTCTTGACTCCCTGTTTAATCTATATTTCTATAGTCCAGATAATCACTATTTAAAAATCTTACTGTATGCTTTCTGAAAGCCAACTCAAAAGCTGAATAAAGAAGATGAACAATATTCTAGTGCTAAGGTAATTCTTGCTGGAAAATAGATAGGGTATCAATTTTGGGGATCACTATGTGTCCAAACACACAAATATTAATAGAATATTGCAGTAGCAAGGACTTTTAAGATCACCTACCAATAAATTCCACCCTCTCACATAATAGGAAAAAAACTGAACTCAAAGAAGATAAGCAATTTTCCAAATCATATGTCTAGTGTTTAGTAGAGCCAGACTAGTTTTGGGTTTCCCAGTCAAGAATGAACACCACTTTTTCTATTTCTCTCTCTAAATCACAGTTAACACAAAGAATTTGAGACATATCCTGAAAAGAATGACACAGTATATTTTTAGGTAGCTGGCACTGGATGTCAATTTACATTTTCCTTAAAAATCCAGAAGTAAAGTTCCTGTGAGTTGTTTTAAAAAGCAGTTTGCAGGAGATACAATATATTTTTTCTTTCCTTCACAATTTTAAGTTGCATAATACAAAATCAAAGGGGTAGGGCCTCAAGTAATTAACAGTGCTTTGTATTTGCCTACAAGGAGATTTACAAATGCTTGCTCAGACACAAGGTGGATTCCACAATAATCTCCAAAAGGAATTCAGGCATCTGGAGTCACTAATTACCAATGACTTACAAATTACTGCCTTAAAAGTCAAATTTTATATTGACTACTCCATTTCTTCTCTACTCCCAAATCTTAAAACATTTTACATGGCTAGCCTCAAAAAAAAAAAAATTTCTTTGGGAAGTCTGAAGGCAAAGATGGCTAATAATTTATAGTTCCTTTCCATATTTTCTCTGTTTTAGACCATAACTCATTCCTAACACTCTCAAAATTCTCAGTATGTGTAGCATCTATTTTCAGGATCATCTTTTTTACACAGGTAGAAGCAATCTTGCTTATTTATTGGCAAGAACAAGGGTGTAGTTTGCATTTTGTTCCATTGGGACAGTCTGTCTCTCCACATTAGCATCTTGGCTTCCAACCCTTTTAAAGTTACCTTCTATCTGCAACAGGCACCTCTCTTGAATTATTTTAAAATGTGAGTGAGGGGGAAAAAAATCTAGCCCTCACCAAAAAAAAAAAAAACCTAAAACCCCTCAATTAATGCCTCTGATTTTGACATCTCTCACACCCTCATGCCTATAATCACTATATGATCACCATATGTCACTTTTCCATTATCTGGACCCAAATCGATGTCCTTTGGTGTGGAGAAAGAAAAAAAACACATAGGAGGAATTATAGAGTAGAGAGTTATAAAGAGAAATGAGATTCATGCATTCTATATATGGAATAATCAATATAGTACTCTTCTATCCTTTTGAGCTTTTAAAGAAACTTATTTACAAAGTTAAAATTATTTACTGGAATTTAAAATGCAGAAGTAACTCCAACTTAATCTTTACAATCAATGAAAAAACTAGAGACAGTTGATTGCACTCTGCCAATCACCAGGACTGTGAAATTGGTGCACATGATCAACGACATTTTTGTTGCCGTTGTTGTTCAGTCACTCAGTCACGTCTGACTCTTCGATCCATTGGACGGCAGTGCGCCAGCCTTCCCTGTCCATCACCATCTCCTGGAGCTTGCTCAAGCTCACGTCCATTGAGTCAGTGATGCCATCCAACCGTCTTGTCCTCTGCCGTCCCCTTCTCCTCCTGCCTTCATTGTTGCCCAGCATCAGGGTCTTTTCCAGTGAGTCTGCTCTTTGCATCAGGTGGCCAAAATATTGGAGCTTTAGCCTCAGAAGAAGTCCCTCTAATGCATATTCAGTATTGGTTTCCTTTAGAATTGACGGGTTTGAGCTCCTTTCAGTCCAAGGGACTCTCAAGAGTCTTCTCCAGCACCACAGTTCAAAAGCATCAGCTCTTTGGCACTCAGTCTTGTTTACGGTCCAACTCTCACATCCATACATGACCACTGGAAAAACCATAGCTTTGACTAGACGGACCTTTGTCGGCAAAGTTATGTCTCTGCTTTTGAATATGCTGTCTAGGTTGGTCATAGCTTTTCTTCCAAGGAGCAAGCATCTTTTAATTTCATGGCTACAGTCACCATCTGCAGTGATTTTGGAGCCCAAGAGAATAAAGTCTGTCACTGTTACCACTGTTTCCCCATCTATTTGCCAGGAAGTGATGGGACTGGATGCCAGATCTTAGTTTTTTGAATGCTGAATTTTAAGCCAAATTTTTCACTTTCCTCTTTCATCTTCATCAAGAGGCCCTTTAGTTCCTCTTCACTTTCTGCCATAAGGGTGGTGTCATCTGCATATCCAAGATTATCAATATTTCTCCCGGCAATTTTGATTCCAGCTTGTGCTTCATCCAGTGCAGCATTTTGCATGATGTGCTCTGCATATAAGTTAAATAAGCAGGGTGACAATATACAGCCTTGATGTATTCCTTTCCCAATTTGGAACCAGTCCATTGTTTCATGCCTGGTTCTAACTGTTGCTTTTTGACCTGCATACAGGTCAATACTACATAATACTCACAATGGTGTTTTGGGTGTTTCCTCCAACATGATGTTTTCTTCTTTTTCTTATAAAATATTATAATCTAACTTTGGAAATATAACAAAATATAGACAATGAAGAAGAATATTTTGAAACCACACAGTACTAACAGCCCAAGTACAACCACTTTGAGGTACATAAATTGGCTTCTCTGGTGGCACAGATGGTAAAGAATCACCTGCAGTGTAGGAGACCTGGGTTCAATACCTGGGTCTGAAAAATCCCTGGGAGAAAGCAATGGCTACCCACTCCAGCAAACTTGCCTGGAGAATTCCATCAGCTATAGTCCATGAGGTCGCAAAGAGCTGGACACGACTGAGTGGCTAAGTGACAACAATAGAAATAAATACAGATACAGATATCTATGGGCTTCCCAGGCGGTTCAGTGGTAAAGAATCTGCCTGCCGATGCAGGAGATGCAAGCGATGTGGGTTTGATCCCTGGGTCAGGCAGGTCCCCTGGAGGAGGAAATGGCAACCCACTCCAGTATTCTCTCCTGGGAAATGCCATGGTCAGTGGAGCCTGGTGGACTACAGCCCATGGGTCACAAAAGACTTGGACGCAACTGAGCACACAGGACTTTAAGGACGGGTGCCCTTTAATTCTGAGAAGACCAAGTAACCAGGTACTTGTGGCCTATCTAGAAACCCTCCAGATGGGTTATGCTCATGATCTTGAAAATCTCTAGCAAACTGCTCCATTGAGCTAAAGCAAAATCTGCTCTGGAAAGGTATCGTGTTGGTCATGATGCTCAGCTGGATGTTAGCCATTTCCTTTCATGAAGGAACACACCCCGGCATTCAACAGAGATTAAACAGCACATATGGATAATGCTGTTTGGTATATGCTAACAATCTTGGCAGGTTTCCTTTTAATAAACTACTCCAGATGTTAGCCTCAGTAATTATGCCTGCCACCATTCAGCCTTAAGAATGAAATACTGCTGCTACAATTCCTTGTTTGTGCGTCTATGGATCATCCATAAACATAAAGCCTGCACCGTTAGGACAGCCCCGTGAATGGGCTCTGCATAGAAACAGGCATAAAAAAGACCCACTAACAGGCTGACCAGCATGAACTGGTAACTATGAAAACACAGATGCTCTTAGGAGTTTTCAAATCATTTTTACACGCTACATTTACACCTTCTGTAGCTAATGAAACATTTACACATTCCAATGCCTTACTATTTCAAAATATGCCAGAAAGTGACAAATCTGATGCAAACAATTATCTGTAGCACAGATACAACAGACTATCATGCATGAAAAGAAATCTAGTCTGGAAATCTGATTCTATAGAAGAAAATTAAAATTGAGATGTTGTGCGCTAAACTTTTGAGTGTTGTTAGAATTGGGAAAACACGGTTGTTTGCATTTTCTGAAGGCCTAATTTGCAAAAGGACTCTTCATGATCCTGTTAAGAAACAAAACAAGTCAAAATAGATCTATAACTAAGTGTCAGAACAGTAAGTTATAATGACTTGATTTAAAGGAGAATCCTGGAAAAGGCATAGCTGATGTTACAAGTGATGCAATTTTCCTGACTTTAAAATGAATCTCCTTGGTGAGGAATAATCAACCCAGTCTTTTGGGATATTTAAATGATTGTGCTAAAAAGACAGCATAACCGGTGAAATGATTAAACTGGTATCAAATGATAGCTGACAGTAGACTATTGAAAGTATTAATAATGCTGTCATTGCCATCGGGGCCCTGGGAAAGGAACTTCTATAAAAACTATTTTATATTAAGGAGTTTAAGCAATACTTTCACCTGTTTATCTTTAAACCGTCATGACAGCAAAGTCAGTATTCCTGTCAAAGCCCAGGTACTTCAGTGAAGGTATCCAGTGAAGCCGCCCTTTGACAGGAGGGTGACCACTAGGTGTGGACCACAGACCTGAGCCACCTTATTGGCAGCGTGGCACCTAACGCCACAACTCCTCTTAACTTTCCAAAAGCCAACGTTCTGAGACGCTAACTCTAAATGAAAGCCCTATGAAGTAGGTAAACTCTAAAGGAGAAATACCAAGGAAATCAAAAAATAAACAATACGTCAATATACCAGGGCATTCTTAAAGCTTAAAATTACATGACGATGCATAGAAAGATAAGGTAAGTTGTCATAAACTTACCAGACAGCTAAACGCACTCAAAACATTCAGAAATGACTGCACAGCCAGTGTACACGCCCCAACAGCCCCGGCACATCCCATACAAGTGCTAAGCATCACCAACTGACATGCAATACAGTGATGGTGGGGCAGCCCACCTCTATCCACTAAGGGAGCCCTTACCTCGTGCTTCACTGGGCTCCTGTAGACACAACCCACAACAGAAAAGGGGAATGCGTTATTAAAACATTTAAAAATCACTTTTCTTCTTTGTTAAATTGGAGTCTAGTTGATTTACAATGTTATGTTAGTTTCAGGTGTACAGCACAGTGATTCAGTTACACACACACATTTTCTTTTTCAGATTCTTTTCCATTACAAATTATTACAAGATATTGAGTAGAGTTCCCTGCGCCATACAGTAGGTCCCTGTTGGTTGTCTATTTTATACATTGTCGTGTGTATATGTCAATCCCAAACTCCTAATTTGCCCCTCCCCCCTTTCGCCTTAGATAAGTTTGTTATCTGTGTCTGTGAATCTATTTCTGCTTCGTGAATAAGTTCACCTGCATCATTTTTTTTTAGATTCCACATATAAGCGATATCATATGATATTTATCTTTTTCTGTCTGACTTATTTCACTCAATAGAATAATCTCTAGGTACACCCATGTTGCTGCAAAAGGCATTATTTCACTATATATATATATATATATCTCACATCACCTTTATCCATTCATCTGTTAATGGACGTTAGGCTGCTTCCATGACTTGGCTATTAAAAAACAGTGCTGCTGGGAACATAGGGGTACGTGTATCTTTTTGAACAACTCACAGGGTGTGGGACCCATTTTGGTGTCTGTGTCTTGCTAGGAACTCTTACTGACAGGATGGACTCTGACAGTCTAATTAACTAGGGAACAGTATCCTCTGGAGTCAGCTGACCTGGGTTCAAGCCCTGACTCTGCCTCTTGTGAGCACTTCCCTCCCTCTGGTCAAGCTGCTCAAACTCTCAAAGCCTCTGTTTCCTCATCTGCACAACGGGGATAATGCAACCCTCCAGCACAGGAATACTGCCCGGATTAAAACACTTAGGAAAAACCCAGCACAAGGGCTGTTCTCAGGAAGCTTTCAGGATAGCTTCACTTCTGTCTCCTTTTTTTAAAGTTCTTTTTTCACCTCAATTTTTAAAATACTGTTTTAAACATATTTATTCTGGCCACTGGAAACTCCCCACATTCTATTAAAGAGCTGCAACCTTCCATGAACACGTTCTCAGGCACTGTTGTGTCCCCTCTGCATTTAACACTGTTGTGGAAAGCAGTTTCCTAGGCTTTCTCTATGATTCGCTGTCCCCACCTGATCAAATTCAAAGTGTTATCCAAAGCGCATTCTTCATGAGGAAGAGTCATCTGCATTTTCTGGTGACATCTTGCAGGATGGAAAATGACTCCAGCAACACGAGACATATGGGATTTATTAAGACAACAATGCACACACTTCCTGTGATCTGGGGCTGATGAGTCTTCAGATTTAAGGGAAGTTGACAACACAAAGGAAAGACAATATGGCAAGAGGAGGAGTCCTACAAGCCTGGGGAAGACTCCACCCCCAGAACACAAGTCGCCACGCCTCCAGGACCTCAGGCCCCAGGCTCCATCATTAGACGGCACAGTGGAAACCAGCCATGCCCGAGCCAACTGAACCCCGAGGCTTTCTGGGACACACAGTGCCTACTGAAAACTGCCCAGGTCCTCAGGCTTTCTAAGATCTGGCATGATCACCACATCTCTCTTTAGAACACACTACAGTTCCAACTACACCTCTCATTCACCCACACCCCCTGCACTGGAAGGCGAAGTCTTAACCACCAGACCTCCAGGGAAGTCCTTACACTTCTCATTTTTGAAAATTTCAATCCATCTCTTCCTTTCCCTCCCCTACTCATATGAGTCCCCTTCCTGTTGGAGCCTGATCCCTCCTTCCTGCCCCCAACCTGAGTCTGCATTTCTGAGAATCACCTGGTTTTCCAAAGCCCAGTGCTAATGCCACATCCTCTAAAATACCTTCCTAGACTTTTGGTGCAATTATTCTTTTTATTATCTATCATTATTTTTTGGCCATGTACTGCTACATGCAGGATTTTAGTTCCCAGATGAGGGATCAAACCCTCACCCCCTGTAGTGGAAGCACAGAGTTCTAACCACTGGACCACCGGGAACATCCCTAACTACTCTATTTATAACGTTTGTTGTTGTTCAGTGGCTCAGTCATGTCCAGCTCTGCAACTCCATGGACTGCAGCATGCCAGGCTTCCCTGTCCGTCACCATCTCCTAGAGTTTGCTCAGATCCATGTCCATTGAGTCAGTGATGCCATCCAACCATCGCATCCTCAGTCACCCCATTCTCCTCCTGCCCTAAATCTCTTCCAGCATCAGGGTCTTTTCTAATGAGTCGGCTCTTCGCGTCAGGTGGCTAAAGCACTGGAGCTTCACCTTCAGCATCAGCCCTTCCAATGAATATTCAGGGTTGATTTCCTTCAGGATTGACTGTTTGACTGTTTTAATCTCCTTGCTGTCCAACAGACTCTCAAGAGTCTTCTCCAGCATCACAGTTCAAAAGCATCAATTCTTTGGTGCTACGCCTTCTTTATGGTCCAATTCTCACATCCATAGAATCTACTAAACATTATACTTTCATTCACTAAAAGGAAAATTCACAGTGAATCCAGGAATAGGCCTGAGTCCTTTCTAAAACACACCATCCTGCTCATAGGGAATTCTCAGCCAATAAACAAAACCAACCAACAAAAGGAGGAATAACGCAATGTGATGGAGGTGGTAATAGAAACAACACGCAGGGCAGAGCAATGGAAGAAGGCACAGTGGTCACACAGGCACTTTGGGAGGGGGCCTCAGAACCGAACCACAGTTTAAACGATGATTTTCCTTCAAAACCCGTTCTCAACAACTAACACGTGGCCTTGCAGAAATGCAGCTTCTGCTCTATGCTGGGGGCCACCAGTGACCAGAAGGCCGTTTTGAATCTACATCTACTTACATGTGCTTTTCCAGATAGAAAGAGCAGACAGCTGTCGGCTGCCTGTTGCTTCTGGTCATCTATCATAACTCAGACTTTACTCTGAGTGACATGACATTTCACAGCTGTAAATAAAAGATCCTGATTGCCCCCATGGGGCAAACGGTTCAGCAAACAGTGTGTCAGTTCATCCGGTAAAATCTAAGATTCCCGAATGTAGAAAAATAATAGAGCTGACAATTAATTGGGCTCTTCGTGGTACAATGATAAAGGGTAACAGTTGATCACCAACAAGGTCAATAAACCCTTCTTAGGAAGGCATATTATTCATGTAAAAACACTGAGAATAAACCACCCATATGAACTAAGAAAATGATTTCTTTGGGTACTTGCTACTAATTACAACTTTAATGAGCACAATATAAATGTATATTCATGCATGCTTAGTTGTGTCTGACTCTTTGTGACCCCATGGACTGTAGCCGTCCAGGCTCCTCTGTCCATGGAATTTTCCAGGCAAGAATACTGGAGTGGGCTGCCATACCATTCTCAAAGGGATCTTCCTGACCCAGGGATCGAACCTGGGTCTCCTGCATTGCAGGCAGATTCTTTACCATCTGAGCCACCAGGGAAGCCCTAATGAGTACAATGAATAAGAATAAATCCTGGGATGTCCAGGTTAATCTTACTCAGATCATGTCACCATCTTGCTCAAGAATCCAGTGTCCCCTCCCCCACTGCCTTTAAAGTCTAAACTCCTTACTATATAAACAGTTATACCATATAATATTATATAACAACTATTATAGTCTACTAAATATCACTAATATTAAAGTCTGCTAAGTACATAATATATGATATTTCCCTTTGCTTTCTTCTGAATGGTGCCTCTAAGCAGCCTTTCTAAATACATGTCCAGCCTCCCCTGGGCATTCCATCTCCAAGCATACTTGACAATTTCATCTTCCCTGTGTGCTCTTCTCGCCCTGCCATCTTGCCCCTGCATTTGCTTATGACAGAGCACAGCCCCTGGCATCTGGTCCCTTCCCCAAAGGCTCACCATCACTGTGGTGCAACTCAGCTCAGGTCTACCATCGCCTTCTTCAGGAACCCTTCCCCAGACTTCTTGACACCCAAAGCCATGTAAACACAATTCCTGTATGTCCAGCAGGGTGCTGCACAAAATACATCCTCACTAGGCGTGTTCAGTGAGTAACCGTATCTTTAACTCTTCTGGAATTTACTATTTCAAATTATAAAAGCTTCATACTTACTCTGTCTCACAGACTAGGTTGTAAGTTACATCAGTTCAGTTCAGTTCAGTCGCTCAGTCATGTCCAACTCTTTGTAACCCCATGAATCACAGCACGCCAGGCCTCCCTGTCCATCACCAACTCCCGGAGTTCACTCAGACTCACGTCCATCGAGTCAGTGATGCCATCCAGCCATCTCATCCTCTGTCGTCCCCTTCTCCTCCTGCCCCCAATCCCTCCCAGCATCAAAGTCTTTTCCAATGAGTCAATTCTTCGCATGAGGTGGCCAAAGTACTGGAGTTTCAGCTTTAGCATCATTCCTTCCAAAGAAATCCCAGGGTTGATCTCCTTCAGAATGGACTGGTTGGATCTCCTTGCAGTCCACGGGACTCTCAAGAGTCTTCTCCAACACCACAGTTCAAAAGCATCAATTCTTCGGCGCTCAGCCTTCTTCACAGTCCAACTCTCACATCCATACATGACTACTGGAAAAACCATAGCCTTCAGTCCAATTTATTTTCTGTACCTTACTGTACCTAATAAAATGGTCTGTGTATTATAAACATTGAGGAAATACCTATTCAGTGTTCCATGTGGAATAGACTGAGAAACTGATTTCCAGCTTTATACCCTAAAGTCATGACATTTTGGACTAAGCCTCTTGCATTGTTAAGCTAATGCTTAATAAGTTAGCATCAAAGTATAACCCAGAAAGGGCTTCCCTGGTGACTCAAACAGTAAAGAAGCTGCCAGCAATGCAGGAGATCCTGAGTTCGATCCCTGGGTAGGAAAGATTCCTTGGAGGAGGGCATGGCTACCCACTCCAGTATTCTTGCCTGGAGAATCCCATAGACAGAGGAACCTGGTGGGCTACAGTCCATGGAGTTGCAAATAGTCAGACGCAACTAACCCAACTAAACACACATACCACAGAAAGACAAAAAATGTCTCCAAGTATTTAAAATTAATTTAAATTACAGAGCATTTAGCAGTTCTGAAAACCTGGTATTCGAAATCTAAAAACAGAACAGGATAAAAATCAACATTAAAGATGCATTCATGCATTGGCAAGTAAATGTGGAAATATCTCAGGATATTATTAACTGGTGATTCTGACTGTGTCATTGTGGGGCTGTATCATTTCACAATCTACACTTATGATTTATTCCAGTCAAACTATGGTTAGAATACAAGATGGAAACTGTCAGTGTGTGTACAGAGCAGCAGAGAGAGCAGGAAGTCATCTCTGAATCCCACTGAAATTACCCCTGAATTCAGTCACACTGGGCTCATCAGTGAGAGGGATGGAAGAAACAGTTTTTCTCCCTCTAAAAATTAAGTAAATTTTCTTTCCTTTAGCCATTCTCTTCTTGACATCCATTATTTCTCAATGGACAGGTCCCCCCAGAAACTCACCATACACAGCAACATTTAAATAGAATGAGGCGCAGGGGTTCATTTAATAACACACTGGCACGTTTAAGTTTGGTCCAAGTAAACAAGATAAGCAAAAACCTATACATCATTTACTTACATATAATCAGGAAAGCTACTCTGATCATTATATTTTATTCACACTGAGAATTGTAGTATTTCATGCTTACAGAGATGACAGCATGAACAATTGAAAAAGAGAGTTTGGGTATTTTCTGTTGTTCTCCAGAAATGTCTCCCCAGCACATCAATTCACCATCTGCACTGTATGAATTAGAGGACTGTGACCTTCAGAGCAGGCTTTGCTGGTGGATCAGATGGTAAAGAATCTGCCTGCAATTCAGGAGCCGCAGGTTCGATCCCTGGGTCGGGAAGATCGCTTCAATCCAGCCCAATCCAGTATTTTTGTCTGGAGAATCCCATGGACAGAGAAACCTGGTGGGCTACAGTCCATGGGGTTGCAGAGTCAGACACGACTGAGTGGCTAACACTGACTGACTGACCTTCAGAGCACTAAATAGTGCTCTCTGTTCCCTAGCACCTCCAAAGAGAGTAAAATCGGGCCAAGACAATATGTGACCCATTCTATGTCTACACTTCTGATACAAGCAGATGATAATGAAAGCAGTGAAAGTACAAACACTGTTACTGAACTGGCTTTGACTTAGATGAAAGTGAGAAAATAACCCAGGGAAATCACATTTGGCTCACTTTGTTAAACACATACACACAGAATTTTTTTAAGTAATTATTTATGGTACAAGTTTGTGTCCTTTTATATATTTCACAACCTTTCCAATAAGGAAGAGGACGACTAGATCTCAGCTGTCACACACACCCTAACATTTTTCATCTAATTTACTAAATTAACACGGTGCAACAATTATTTCAGCTTCGGATTACTAAGATTTAAGAAGCTAATCAGCATCAACTTTCTGTTTTGGGCTTCCCTGGTGGCCCAAACGGTAAAGAATCTGCCTGCCACGCTGGAGATCCAGGTTCCTGGGTCAGGTTCCCAGGTTCCTGATCCCTGGGTCAGAAAAATGCCCTAGAGGAGCAAATGAAAACCCACTCCCATATTCTTGCCTGGAGAATTCCATGTACAGAGGAGCCTGGCAGGCTATCCAAGGGGTCACAAACAGTCGAACACAACTGAGCAACTAACACATTATTTAGCACAAACATCTGATTTAGCACACAAACTGTATCTGAGCTGAATTAAAAGCATATTTTGTAATGCTTTCTTTTTAGGATAAAGGTGATGCATGGGTGCCTTCCTCTGTAACAGTATCCTTTATGCCTAAAACCAAATAACTGTATTTATCACCCCTGCCTGGTATCACTATTTGTTGGATTCAGTTCACATGAAACTACAAGGCTTCCTTGCATGATTCCTCACTAGCTTCATTTCCGTTGTCACATATTTTAAAGGTCATATTTTTATTATTGCATATTTAAGAGAGACACATAAAATGATATTATTCAGAAGTTATTCTGAATAATAAAAACGTTCTTCCAGCACCTTAATACTGTTCTATCATGTCCTGAGTTATTTTCTCAGGATACTTAAATTATTTACCTAAGAACATTTCTCCCTTGTGTTACATTGGGTACACTTTATATCTTTTTTCTCAAATTAAAAATGGCTTTCTGCAGCATCTCTGAAATTTAAAGTAGCCCACGATACTCCACTGAGTAATATACTAAAACTATGAGTTAACAGCATGCTTATAAATAACAGAGGCAAAGAGGAAAAAATTTCTATATATGAACAATTCATGAGGTCGCCACACTCAAAGGAGAACATTACAACCACCTTGAGCTATACGGTCTCTCTGCCTCTGTTTGAGGTCTTCAATTTCACTCAAATGTCATGGCCCTAGTCTGTTCATAGGATCCCTCGGCATTTTTAAAGCTTACCATGGCACAGCTTCTAGTAACTTCACAACTTTTAAGAGTAGAATGCAGAAAAAAAAAAATACAAACAAACAAAGAAGAGAGGTTATTGTAGCTTAATGTCTCCGGAGAAGGCAATGGTACCCCACTCCAGTACTCTTGCCTGGAAAATCCCATGGATGGAGGAGTCTGGTGGCCTGCCATCCATGGGGTCACACAGAGTCGGACACAACTGAAGCGACTTAGCAGCAGTAGCAGCAGCAATGTCTCCGTAGCTAGCCCAGTACCCATCCTTCTTCCCTACACTGAGGAATGTCAGGAGACTTCCACCTTAAATTCTATACGTGCTTAGGATTGCTACAGAGTCTCAAAGAGCTTTGTAGTGTCAGCAAAAACACTGGGTGACAAATTCCTCTGGTTACCTAGCCAGAAGAATGAGAGACAAGATTAAGATTTTACCAACTAAACATTATCTGCACAACTCACGTATGATCCACTGGGCCTTTAACCAGTCATCATCACATGGAATGGAATGTAAATTTTTTGTGCACTTCAAACATTTATATAAAGCCTGTGCCAGGGACTTCCCAGTGGCTGACTCTGCACTCTCAATGCAGAGGGTCTGGGTTTGATCATGGTCAAGGAACTAGATCCCCACTTGTTGCAACTAAAGATTCCCTGTGCCACAACTAAGGATTCCAGGTGCTGCAACAAAGACCCAGTGCAGCCAGATAAATAAATAAAAACTTACACCCTGTGCTAGATATTCTCCACCAGCTCCTCCAAACCCACCCTCCATGACCTGGAAGCCAACCACACAGGAGTTCTCACAGGTTCCTTCTGGTTGAGTGGCTCGGCAAGGGCATCAGGAGGAGGTCGGAAGGACCAGGGACAGAGAGGTGTGGCATTTTCATCCACAGCTTCCATTCCTGAAGGCTCTGGTTCGGCACCAGCTGAATTCATCTAAGGCAGTAGTGGTTCCCACAAGGACCTACTGTAGAGCAAGGGAACTCTGCTCAGTGTTATGCGCCAGCCTGGATAGGGGAGAGTTTGGGGAAGAATGGATACATATATTTGTATGGCTGAGTCCCTCTGCTGTCCACCTGAAACTATCATAACATTGTTAATCAGCTATCTCCCAGTACAAAAGAAAACATTTAAAGCTTGGGGGAAAAAGAAAAGGAAAACAAACAAAAAAAAAGCAGTGGTTCCTATGGCTGACTCCCTTCACAGCTCTCTCCAGTTCCAAGGGGTGGACAGGTGCTCCTGCATTCCCTGTCAGCGTACCTTAACCCTGGCTCCACCTCTGTAACCAGTGTCTCTATTAAATCCTCCTCAATGACCCATTTCAAAGGTACCTTCTGTTTCTTGCAGAAACCCTAATACATTTTCTTTGCAATTCACTTCAACCAGGAAATAGCTCTTTTTCACATGCATTCTACTTTCTTTATATTCCATGAATATAACATTTGTACTAGAATTGCCTCAATCTCTATCTTATTTTTTTCTATAAAATTATGACATGCTTGAGGACAGATATGTCATACTCTTGGTTCAAATCTTGGTCAGACGAATGGCTTAAAAAAACACTTCACAAATAACTTCTGAAATTACTTTATGCTAATAGTCTGGGATGGAGAAGTATGCTAATTTGCATCTTGTCACTAAGCCCACCTCCAGTCACCACAGCTGAAGGTTTCTTCCTGTGCTGGACAACTACGATGCCCATGGGCCAGCCAGGAGCCCTGGCCCACTTCTGAAGGGTTTCTGCCTCAGCAGTTTTATCTGCATAAATTTGCTCCAGTCCACAAAGTCAAATTCCCAGGATAAACATATCCTACCAACTGGGCCATAACCAACTGGGCTGCAATGCTCCAACAAAATAAAAAGCACAGGGTAAGAGATTCTCGGGGCCACTATTATCCTTTGCCTCCGATCGACAGCAAAACCCCATGATTTGGAAATGCAGGCTCCTCTCTTCAGAATTTGATTAAGCAACTACAGTAGACACCTTAGGCATGAAGTCTTCTCTACCTTCCTCCATCACAGGCTGACCCTGGGATTCTCCTGAAAGCCATCATCTGGAATTTATTTTCTCCCCAACATCTGAACCCTTTCCCAACATTTGCAGGAATAGATTTAGACGCCTCAGTCCTATAAAGATTGGCAGAGAACACTCAGCTACGGTTTTTCTATAGTATGAGAGCTGGATCATAAAGAAGGCTAAGCACCAAAGAACCGATGATGCTTTTGAATTGTGGTGTTGGAGAAGACTCTTGAGAGTCCCTTGGACTGCAAGGAGATCAAGCCAGTCAATTCTGAAGGAAATCAACCCTGAATAGTCACTGGAAAGACTGATGCTGAAGCTGAAGCTACAATACTTTGGCCACATGAGGTGAAGAGCCGATTCATTGGAAAAGACTCTGACACTGGGAAAGATTGAGGGCAGGAAGAGAAGGGGGCAACAGAGGCTGAGATGGTTGGATGGCATCACTGATTCAATTGGCAAGAATTTGAGCAAACTCTAGGAGATGGTAAAGAAAAGGGAAGCCTGGAGTGCTGCAGTCCACAGGGTCACAGGTAGTTGGACCCAACATAGGGACTGAACAACAAATCAGAAAGCACCCTCAGAGGCTTGGAGGTAACCCCATCCCCAGAACTTTTCTGGAAGGACCATCTCTGTGTTCCTAACACCATCTTTCCTTAGAAGATTCTCGGTCATCCCCTTTCCCTTCTTCAACAGATGGCAGACTTGAGGACTCTGCCGGCATTACCTCCTTGTAGAATAAAGCTCCCAGCAGTGAAGTCAATGAAGAACCTAGGGCAGGGGAGGGCTCCATCTCTCAGGCATGCAGCAAAGATTCAGAAACAGACCACCATGCTTCTAAGAAAGAACCAGTGCTGCCCACCTTCCCAGGATAAAGCCAGATGTAGGTTTTTGAAAATGCAACCATGTTAGGGGAAGTAGCTTGGACTGGAATATGAGTGAGAGCTGATGAAATGTGACGTCATAATCTCAGTGTGCCTCCATGAAGGGACTCCTGCGAATTTTTTCTTTTAAAGTTTTAAACTCTTAAAACTCCTTGTTTTAACACGAAACATAGAAGGTACCTATTAAAAAAGGGAAAGTGTTAGTTCCTCAGTCGTATATGACTCTTTGCAACCCCATGGACTGTAGCCCACCAGGGTCCTCTGTCCATGGAATTCTCCAGGCAAGAAAACTAGAGTGGGCAGCTATTACCCTTCTCTAGGGGATTTTTCTGATCCAGGGATCGAACCTAGGTCTCCTGCATGGCAGGAGGATTTTTTTTACCATCTGAGCCACCAGGGAAGCCCAGAAGGAACCTGCCATAAACAGTAATTTTAGTCCTTCTCCATCACCATAAAATACGAAGCAGAGTATTGCTGTCCATTAAGGAAATTATCATTCGACATGAACATAAACATCTTCTGTTGCCAATACACACTTCACCGTGTTTACAGGTGCATTTTAAATGGAAAGTTAAATTATTCTGGGGAATAAAATTACCATTAGGAAGGTTTCCTAAAGCAATTTCGGAAGCAGCAGATTTTTAAATTATCATCTAACAGGCTGCCAATATCAGATAAATTAGAGTAAATCAAAATAAGATTAAATGTGTAAATAATATGTTGCTTCAATTCCACTATAGGTATAAGTCATTACATGGCAAGATTTTTATTTAAAATGGAAAACATTCACCAAAACTATTATTTTTTAATTTTCCCCTGGTGGTTTCATGCCATTATGTTATTTCCTTGTTAGTAAATAATTCTATCTTAGATTTTTACCTAACTCACCAAGAAACCCTCGTTTGCCTAAGCTTTAATTTAGAAATCTCATATTTAGTATAAAAATTTTATGCTATCAAAAGTGATGATTTGCTCTTGCCAAAATTACATGATCAATAGTTAAAACACTTTTTTGTGATCTAACAGTAAAACTGGTCAGTGTCATTCCCAGCGCTCCCATTAAAATTTTTACCTTAAAACATTTATTACAAGATTATTTGAGGTTATAAATTAGAAAAAAAATCATTTTGACTAAGTCAGAAGCAATAACCTCCTTTTACACCAGTTCTTTCTACAGCAGCTTATATTTGTTTTATAGAACAGTCAAAATCTTTTTGAAACTATTACTTCTTTCAGGAGCTTTCTCTTTGATGTCATTAACTTTGCCCTCTTTTTTTATCTTCAATCTTAAATTAATTCCCTGGGAAGCATGTAGCTCGTTGGCTGGTCGCAAGGATTAAATATAAGGGTTTACAAAGAAAAGCAGCTTTTGATACAATGCTATTACAACATGATCGCTTACCCATAAATTGTCAGATACAGAGGGTTTTATATGTGAGACACAAATGTTGTTCATTTTCAAAGCTATTATCATGCAACAAATAGAATGCAGATTATTCTTCATAGTTTGTATTCACTTTACAAATAATCAGTAAACACCATTCCGGGACAACAATGATTTCTGCTCCTATGTTATTTGTTTGCAGATTTTTAAATTTTTAGTCATAGGTATTCATTGTGATATGCTAAGTGGGTCCTTCTTATCCACCTAATCAAAGGATTTCATTGATATTATGCAAATATGGGAACATGCCTGAAATAGTCTAATTTCTAGCTTTCATGGGGCTTTTGGGTTTCTGATTAAAAGCGGCGTTCATGGAGCAATAAAGGCAATCTTGTTTAAGGCAAAAGTGTTTTTGAAATGACCACCCAATACGTTTTATTAGAATAGTTTTTACGAAAGCATTTTAAGCACAAAGACTCCAGAGTGAAGGTTGGTGTTTTTGTTTTAGGGTTTCCCCGATCATCTACTCTCTCCTTGCTTGCATCCTGCATCCCCAGAGGTGTTCATCCCCCTTCACAGGCTCTGGGTCCCTGGTTCTCTGGAAACGTCCACAGGAGGGTCTCTCCTGGGCTTTCAGTCTTGATTAGTGTGGTGCCCAGAGAGAGAGAGAAAATTGGTCTTGCTCCCTGCAGCCTGCCCTGAAAAGACAGGGAAGTCATTAGGTAATAAATCTTCCCCCAAAACTACTCTGTATCTCTCCTGACCTTTATCCCCAGCCCAGCTCTCTGGGCTGCCACTGGACTCTGTGAGTTTTCTGATGCCCTTACAATAAACTCCTTTTCTGCTTTAAATTAACTGGGGTCCAATTTTAGTGCTTGCAACCTGAGAACACTCACTGATACAGGTGCCCTTTCCTGAGATTATCTCTCTGATAAAGTAACAGACATTGACTCTATTCTAGGGGCTCTTCCCAGACGTGAATTATTGCCTGACCTTGCCTGGTGGCCCTGAGGACTCCTTAGGAGGCAAACTTAAAAAAAAAAAAAATCAATAACTTTTGGTGAACTGCATCCAAGGTGGTTGTTGCTGTTTTTCGCCCTAAGACTCGGTAACTGAACAACAAGGTAATGCTGCATCTGCCCATTTATATAAAAGACCTTCTAATTTCCAATTTTGACTTCTAATCTCAACTATATTTGCAGGAACCCCGAGTGAGCCAGTTCCGCAGACTCATTCCTACAATAAAACGAGCAGTGAGTTGACCCATGTCTTTGTCTCACCTGCAAGACACATTAAGAGTCTGAATATTCTCAGCACTAAAAGTCTTGAATAATGCTGTCTTTTCTAATAGGTTTATATTACCATCAGGAACTTCTAATACCTATTGAGGCATCAAGATAAAATGATCATACTTTAGTTGAAATTTCTGACTGCAGACTTGTTAAAACCAAATGAAATTAGCCAAACCTGATGGCACTAGTGTTAAAGAATCTGCCTGCCAACGCAGGGGACGCGAGAGACATGGGTTTGATCCCTCGGTAGGGAAGATCCCCTGGAAGAGGGCATGGCAACCCACTCCAGTATTCTTGCCTGGAGAATCCCATGGACAGAGGAGCCTGGAAGGCTGCAGTCCATGGAGTCACAAAAAGTCAGACATGACTGAAGCGACTTGGCACACAAGCACTCACTGAAATAAGAGTGTTTGCTGGGTCACTGAATAATGGCCCACGCTGGTGCTTATTCCAGCAGGGTGCAGATGGAGCCAGGGCTGCTCAGAGATAGCCCTCATCTCATGGAGGGTGGGATCCTACAAGTGTGCCCACTCCCAGATTCCATACTATATAGAACTTGTGAATATGAAGACATGCCAGTCCTGGGATTATATTCACTGTTGGGTTTATTGAGATATACACGATGATGATTATGGTAACATGCTGATGCCACGTTGTTACATGACACACCCTCTTGAATCCTAAAAGGAGAGGGCTGTCTAGGGCTGGTGGCAAAGGCGGAAGTCAGGGAGGCTTGTCAGGATGAGCCATTGCTGGCCCTGAAGCTGGAGGGGCATGACAAGGAATGCAGAGAGCCTTAGAAAAGCTGAGAGCACTGCTTGCCCAATGCCAGCCAGGAAATGGGTACCTCAGGCCAGAGTCACAGGCAACTGAATTTGCCAGCAACACAAATGAGCCTGGAAGTGATTTCTTCCCCAGGTCCTCCAGACCAGTGTTCGGCCAGGGAACACCTTGATTTCGGCCTGGTGATGCCCTAAGCAGTCTTCCGACGGAGAAGGATGAGCTAAGAAGTGCCTGCCGGCTGTCTTCATCTGCTGAGCCAGTGGTTGCTAGGCAACCAGAGCAAGTGAATACATCCCTGGATCAGGAAACCTTGGGTCAGTGAAATTTACTTCTCAGACCACAGCTTCTAGGTCTCTTCCGGGAAATCACTCCCCTAGTCCCTCTGCCAATCTTCTACACCCAAAACGATAGTTATCACTGGCAGGGAAGAGATAGGGGAAGGATCGCCATACTTAAGGAGTGGTGCTTCAGGGCCCAGATGTTGCAAGAGCACCCTCGTGGCAGAGAGTGCATCTTTGTTAAATGGAAGGAGAAACTAAGCCCCCCAGATGGTAAGTTACATAGGAGCTCAAAGTCACATGGCAGCAGATGAAAGCAAACTAGAAATACCTGTTCTCTAAACTGGGTTTTTACTGTTAAATGATCCCAAATTACACTCACCCAAAAACTACTGCAGAACATGGACCCACAAGGACAATAAAGAAGCCCAAAGAGTATGTCTCAGTCCCTGGCCAATATTTCACAACTCACAATGCCTCAGACAGAAGGAAAATGGAGCTTCATGGTGCCATTTAAAACGAAAAATTCTAAATGACTTTCCCCAAGCTCATAAGCAAATTATTTGTGAACCTTAAAAATTTGTAATTTCTTATAAATAACTAAGGTCTAATTTTAAGATACATTTTAAAACTAAACTTGAAGTCATATATCTCATCAACCCTACAATTACACCACAATGGGTCTTTTTTTGGTTTTTGGCATCTTTAACAAATAGAGCTGATGAAATACTTTCTACTGGCAAATGCAAACCAAGGAGACACTGTACCAATCATGTAATTGCCCTGTATTCTGGAAAAGCTAGAATAAATCAGAGATAGTTTAATAGAAGTCAGAGAGCAGCACTGAGTGAAATTAAAGATGCTACAGGCTTTTTTTTTTCCTTTTGCTTCCAAGAAAGCATATAATCTTGATGATGCATAACCCATAGCCAAATGATTCCAAATACAATTGCCAGTTGTGTGTTTTTAATGCTGGTTTTTCAATCAAGATGTTTCATATATCTTCTTAGACATTCCTTCAGAATAGCTCTATGTGAGATACCAGTAAGAATATTTAAGTATGAGGATCGTATTTACAAAACAGAAACAGACACACAGACATGGAAAACAAACTTATGGTTATCAAAGGGGAAAGAGGGGGAGGCATAAACTAGGAGTTTGGTGTTAAACACACTACTATACATAAAATGGGCTTCCCTGGTGGCTCAGCTGGTAAAAAAAAAATCCACCTGCAATGTGGGAAACCAGCGTTCGATCCCTGGGTTTGGAAGATCCCCTGGAGAAGGGAAAGGCTAACCACTCCAGTATTCTGGCCTAGAGAACTCCATGGACTGTATAGTCCATGGGGTCACAAAGAGTCAGACACAACTGAGTGACTTTCACTTCACATACATAAAATAGATAACCAACGTGGTCCTACTGTATAGCACAGGGAACTATACTCAGTATCATGTAATAACCTGTAGTGGAAACAAATCTGTAAAAGATTTTATGTTACAACTGAATCACCTTGCTATGTACCTGAAACTAACACAACATTATCAATTAACTGTATATGTGTGTGTTAAATCACTTCAGTTGTGTCCGACTCTCTGTGAAGCTATGGACTGGAGCCCGTCAGGCTCCTCCGTCCATAGGATATTTCCAGGCAAGAATACTAGAGTGGACTGTCATGCCCTCCCCCAGGGGATCTGCCTGATCCAGGGATCAAACCCACATCTGCATCATCAGGCTGACACTTCACCACTAGCGCCACCTGGGAAGCCCTGTCAATTAACTCTATTTCAATAAAATTTTTTTTAAGCTGCTAGGTAAATTCTAGGGATTGGCAAAACTGACAAGTAAGCCAAATTCAGCTGCCCCCTATTTTTTTTTAAATAAAGTTTTACTGGAAAAAAATAAATACACGTGAACCAGGATAAGGCAAAAAACCTATGGTTACCACCATAGGCTCAAATATCTGACCAAACTGAACTGGAGTCCCAGCTCTGCCACTTCCCAGCTGCAAGGCGTGGAGAAGAAAAGACACACACCCCGCTTCCTCTCCTGGAAACTGAAGCTCCCAGGAGGACCACCACCGCAGGGTGCAGAAAGCAAGGTGAGCAGTAACAGAGGGCTCCCCAGGTGCCAGGCACGGTTCTAAGCCTCAGTTCCAGAATGTTCTGCTCCATTACACTCACAGACTCTCCTCCACAGTACAGGAGAAGGGATCAGAGAGACTTCTGGCAATTTCTCCTCCAGGATCCCCCATCCCTACATCCGCCCAATGAAACCACAAGTGCACTTATCTCCAGTCACTGGGAGGAGGGACCATCGTTTTTAGCACATACATGAAAACTCAGAAGAATGTAAAATGAATATTAAAATCTTCAGAGCTGTTATGCAAGGAAATGTAAGCAAGACCAAGGGGGTGATGTGTCTGCTCAGACTAGCCATCCACGAGGAAGAGCCAATTAGCAACATTGACTAGTTATACCAGCAGTGCACTTGGGAACCACTTCTGAACACAAATAAGCATTATTTTACAAAACGTAACTCCATTTTAATTTCAAAACGGAGGCAGTAAGAGGTTACAGGGCAAAGACAGGCATTATCCAAACGATGCTAAAAACAAAATTATAAGGAGGGATTTGACAGCATCTGACAATAGGCTCCACTTACCCATTAACCAACAATTACAAATGCACTCATTAAGAAAAAGTACTTTTTGCAAAGTCCTATAAAATGGAGGGTCTGTCTAGGCAGACAGACCCTCTTCTTTCTAGCTACGCTTAACTCGGCAATCTACTTTAAACACCATTAAATCTATGTCTTCAATAACAAAATGGACACTCTGAAAGTCATCTCAGAGTTATGAGGATTAAATGAGATAATACACAACAATTAATCAGAAGGGCTCATTAAGTTTATCCATTATTATTATTATTATTATCATCATTCAGGCAATTCTGAGACTCACTTAAAAAAAAAAAAAACTATTTCACATAAGGGGAAAGCACCCTCAAGATGAATTCCTTATCTGCACACCCTGACCCTAAAAGAGGTAAGCGTGTTTAAAGCACAGTGGCCAGTCTTTCTTCTGAGCTGAAGGATGCACTCTGGATCCAGTTCACACATGTCCCCTAAATGCCATCAAACTTTTCATGCTGGACCCCAAGACCCAAATATGTCGGCACCCACTAGAGACCAGGGGACACATCCTGTATCCCTCGTTCATCCCAAGATACACACAGAACACCCCTAATCCTTCATTCATTCCTTAGATGAATAACCAAGCACCTGCCATGCACCCAGGTACCAGAGATGAAACTGCAAAGTCCAGAGACCCTGGCTCAGGAGAGGTCACATTCTGTGTGGGGTGGTTGTTGTCAGTCGCTCAGTCGTGTCCGACTCTTTGCGACCCCATGGACTGCAGCATGCCAGGCTTCCCTGTCCTTCACTATCTCCTGGAGTTTGCTCAAACTCATGTCCATTGAATCTGTGATGCCATCCAACCATCTCATCCTTTGCTGCCCCCTTCTCCTGCCCTCGATCTCCCCCAGCGTCTGGGTTTTTCTGCTTGGGATAGACAAGACAATAAAGAAAGGAATCAGTTTGTCATCCACTGAGTGGTAAGTCCCACAGAGAAAAATAAGACAGCTTAGGGGCACAGAGAAGAAGGTAGTTCTTGACTATGGGGTGTGGAAAGGGTTCTGATGAGTTAGCATCTCAGCAGAGATTCAAGGAAAGGGGGCGGGGCCTTTCTGGCCAGAGAAAAGACAGGAAGGGGCTCGCCAGGCAAGCATGGTCCCCGGATTGCACAGAGTGAGCCTGGAGAAGCAGTGGCCCTGCTTGCATAGGGAAGACTTTGGGTTTTCCTCCAAGTAATGAGCCAAGTAAATGTGCCAAGAACGCTGCCACTTGGTGAGCAGAAACAGAGCAGCCTCTGTGTTGATGAAACTAGCGTCTAAGGGCAGGCAGTGAGATATTAATCAACCCGAAAAAAAAAGACCTTCTAAGGAAGGCGCCTCTCATCAGCTCCCTTTTAAACTGTGGTCCATCTGCTTCTTCTGCTAAGGATAAGAGGGAAAAAAACTTAAGCTCTGGTGGATTGCCATCTTCATGTAGAGACTGAAATGTACTGGTTTGCTATATCCACTGAAACATACAGCTGTTAAACCAGTAATCACTTGTCACTTAGGGTTATGAACATCCAATATTAATACTAAAAAAGTTAAGTAGTTCCATGACACAGTGCATGTATTAATCTCCAAACAATTCTAAAGCTCATGTTCAGAGAAGCTTCTGGTGGAGTTTTATAAACTGTCAGGAAAAATGTAATCGCCAGGTGCCCTGAATCAGTTCTAGAAATGACATATAGGTTTACACAACTGCTTCATCAGAATGGAAAGAGAAAGATTGTAAGAGGAGAAGTGAAGGGTGTTTGGGACAAGTAGGATAGTAAATGTAGTCTGTCTAGAAAGCATCCACTAGAGTAAAATTAGGAGAAAAAGAACTCTCTTTAAATCCCAAATTAAATCCCTAAATAGTATCTACAGCTGGCCCTAGACATGGCTTAGCAATGACTTTATAGACAAAACTGTGCAAAGCATAGAAAATTAATATGAGTTCAGAGACTTACAGATGTTAGTAGCTCAGTCATGTCCAATTCTTTGTGACCCTCATGGACTATAGCCTGCCAGGCTCCTCTGTCCATGGGATTCTCCAGGCAAGAATACTGGAGTGGGTTGCCATTCCCTTCTCCAGGGGATCTTCCCAACCCAGGGATCTAACTGGTGTCTCCTGCCTTGCAGGCACATTCTTTACCACTGAGCCACCTGGGAAGCTAGGGAAGTGACGTGCTGTGTGGCTCAGCAGGTAAAGAATACTCATGCAGTGCAGGAGATGCGAGCTCTACCCCTGGGTTGGGAAGATACCCTGGAGAAGGGAATGGCAACCCACTCCAGTATTCTTACCTGGAAAATCCTATGGACAGAGGAGCCTGGTGGGCTACAACCCTCAGGGTAGCAAAGAGTCGGACATGTCTGAGCAAGCATACAGAGATTTATAAGCGCCTCTGAAAGAACCCCAAAAAAGTGCGACTTAAAAATATTTTCACATTCATGATAAAAATCATGTTTTTTATATTGTTCGACTTTTACACATTCAAACAGGAAATACACTCTCAATAAGATCCATGCAATTAACGCTTTAGATTTATCTTAACACTAATCCTTCACACACACACTGGCCTACAATCAACTTCCAGCTGATAGGAAACTTGCCCAAATGGAACATCAACCAACCATTTGGAGGTGTGAAATTTTGGTGAGGGGCGGAAATGTGAAATTTTAGTTACAAAAATCACTAATACTGGTTTCAGCTACGTATTAATCCTTCATGGCTGACCTTTGCAAGCCAGATACAGTACAAGTCAGGCTCAAGGTCAAGGATGAGACAGGAAGTTCACAGTCATCAAAGCCATGGAAATGGACAGGATTATGCCCCCAAGGTTGTGGTGATCAGCAGTCACCACACCTTTCTTTCCCAAATGCCAGGGCCCTGAGGTGACCAAGAGGCTATCTGCTGACCTGTCACTAAAGAAGCACATGGAGAGACTAAAGGATCTTTCCCGCTATCGCAACAATAAATAATTTCTGTTTTCTCCAAGCCAAGAATGCTATAGAATGGAAACACTGAAGAAGTAAGTGAAGAAAAATGCCTCTGCTTCCTGGAGTGTCTAAAAGCTTAGAACCCAGTTCCGGAAAATAAGAGTCTTCGCTCCTTATGCCTGGCACAGAGCCACACACATTGCAATTTCATAATTTAAAAAAAAAAAAAAGTGTACTGAGTGAAAAAGAAAATGACATCATCCCACCAGCCGGCAAAGTGTGTGTCCTGCTGGTTACCTACACAGGTAGGGCCGGAAGCAGGGAGGACCATGTCAGTGGTCCTTCACCAGTTGACAACAGGATCAGGAAGAGCTTCTGAACACATGGCCAAACAGCTGATGCTTATTCTGTCCTTAGCACTGGGATGAAAAGCAGCTGGAACGTCAAGAAGGTTCCGTAGATCCTTGACACCGCATGCACGTTTTTCTATTTAACTTTTAGGTACACGTCTGTTGTTCTAAAAAGGCCTGGGCTCTCAATAGGCTCTTTGCTGTGAATTTAGCACCATGTTCTTCTCATGGGTCTGTAGACCAGACTCCCCTCACACATTGGATGCTTTTCAGTTTTCCCTTAAAATGCCACAGCCCCCTTAGCACCGATCACAGCTTCCAACAAGTCATGTGAGATGACTTAAAACACAAACTTTATCCTAAAATTAAAAATAAAAATTTTTTAAAGAATAATGAAAACAAATGCAAACTACTGGATGAAGTTGGTCAAAAGGTAGAAACTTCCAGCTGGAAGATAAGTAAGTACTAGGAATGTGATGTACCATAGGATAAAAGTAACTAATACTGCTGTATGTTACATATGAAAGTTTTGAATGAAGAAGAATATATATGAATGTATAACTGAGTCATTCTGCTGTGCAGCAGAAGTTAATACAACATTGTAAATCAACTGTACTTCAATAAATTTTTTTTAAAAGAAGTTACAAGAGTAAATCCTAAGAGTTCTTGTCACAAGGAAAAAAATTTTTTTTCTATTTCTTTAATGTTGTATTTCTGTGAGACAATGGATGTTCACTAGGTTCACTGTGGTCATCATTTCATGTTGTATGTAAGTCAAATCATTATGCTGGGCACCCTGAACTTACACAGGGCTGAAGGTCAACTGTATTTCAGTAAAACTGGAAGAAAAAAAAAGACATGAAAAAATAAGATAAAATGGAATGGAATGGAATAAAATAAAAGGCAAACTACCCACACAAGTGAAATAGTGTTTGTAAAACACTAAAAAAAAAAAAAAAGAAGAAGGTTCTAAATTAATATGAAAATCTCTAAGGACCCTGGTGCAATTATATCCCCAAAGAAGAATATATTTCCATTAGCAATACTGACAAGGCAGGATTGTTTTATTAAAACTGTTCTTGCTTCTATTTCACTCCAGGTTGATGAGAGGGATTTTTCTAGATACAGTGTATGTACAGTGCTTCAACATGTAGTTATCACCAGGATGACGCAACATGCAACACTCTTCACTACAAATCACACACTAGATCGAGGACAAAAAGGGTCGCCCTAGGGAGAGACCCAGCAGCTCTGGCTACTCCTAGTCGGGGTTTTGAACCACTAGAGCTAAAAGTCATTTCTTTTCCATGAAACTGAGCAAAAGGACAGCGTCTGGCTGCATCTCTATTCATCTACAGAAAGAGAACGAAGAGCTTCCCAAAGCAGACATACAGATCGAGAGAGAATTTTAACGCAGGGCATTACTTTCATTCCACTTCCACAATAATGAAACACTCCTCTAGTTTACTAGGCAAATATTTTCTTCCTAAAAAGACAGTGTTTAGGTATGAAACAAATGAAATTTTCAGATAGGCTATGAGTATATTTTTTTCCTAACTGAGAGTGACAAAATGAAGAGGTGCTGGGTGGCGAGCCCTCAGAAGCCAGCATTACGCGGTCAGGAGGCAGGAAAGAGGAGAGACAGGGCATAGCCGGCTCTCAGGACCAAGACACAGGTCCTGTGAACCAGGCAAGGCACGAAATGCAACCTGACAAGGAGGCAGAGACTGAAGCAACGTTCCATCAAGTATTTTTAAATTCAGTTCCACACAAGTCAACTCAGTTTTGCCCAGAGATTTTACCAGACATTTGGCTGGTGTGTATATAATTACTTGTCTGTCTGAATTGGGTTTGGGGAGTGGAAGACAGCATAAGGGGGGCTAAGTGTCCACAGAAGGGAATGAACTGAAAGTTGCTGAGACTCGGGGATTCATTCCAATATTAATTTTTTTTTAATGTTAGCATCCTTTAGTGACAGTGTTTCAAAGTATAGCAACCATTACCGTTGTTTTGCTTGAAATGTTAAGAACAAAACTTTAATGCCATTTATTCCTGGTGTGAAGATCTACCTTCTGCGTCTTATTCATATCGCGGGCATCCATGACCATCCTAAGATCCTTCGCATGTGTTTCGCCTTCCAGTCATCTTTCAAAGTCCCTCAAGTTATTTCAGTACTGCAAGCATCCTTAGAGTATTATCTTCAGAATTCATGTGGGGTATTTAGTAGCTAAAATTCCTTGGAAGAGGACCAAAATGTCACTGCTTTATTTAAGCCTCAGCTCAGTTTTGAAAAGATGATAATCTTGCAATAAACAAAACAGCACTGGTACACGACTTCTGAAGCCAGACCTGTATAAATTCACACGTACTAAAACATAAAGTCGTATCAGACCTACATGAATGTGTACGTAGATCCCCTCTTAGCTGCTCTGTTCCTAGTGTTTACATCTTTGCTACCTGATTCACGAACGATTAAGGCAAAATAGAATCATCACCACTAATAACTATGTTCATGCACTTGTGGGCTCATTCGTGTCCAACTCTGCAGCCCCATGGCCTGTAGCCCACCAGGCTCCTCTGTCCATGGAATTCTCCAGGCAAGAATACTGGAGTGGGTTGCCATTTCCTTCTCCAGGGGATCCTCCCAACCCAGGGATCCAACCCAAGTCTCCTGCCTTGCAGGCGGATTCTTTACCATCTCCACCATCAGGGTCCATGTTCATGATCATATATAAATAAACGTTTTTTTCTGTCTTCCATAGTCTGATTCATAACATTGAGCATGCTACAACACAATTAATAGACTGAAAATATACTCTGGATCAAAACAAACTTAAAAAAAATTTTTAAATCAGTGACAGAATCCACTTTAAAAGAGAATCCACACATAGGAAGCTTTCTGTCTTACAGCCAACTCTTTACAGCTGCCAATATTGTGCAATAGAGAAGAAACCAGCCTCATACAGCTATTGAGCACCTGAGGGGTGGCTAGTCCAAATTGAGATGCAAGTATAAAATACACACCAAATTTTGAAAACTTAGTCTAAGAAAATATAAGCTCTCATTAATAAATTTTATACCAATGATATGTTGAAATGACAATATTCAATTATTGGGGTTAAATAAAATATATTAAATATAAATATATTTAATATATAAAATCTATTAAAATAGATAATGAAAGGATATTAAATCTTTTTTACTTTTTTAAATGTAGCTATCAGAAAATGTTACACTGTAACTGTGGTTCACAAAATATTTCTATTGGACAGGGTTGAAATAGTCTAAGAGGCAAGTCAGCCATCCACTAAATCCAACAAAAGTATAAGATAACATGCAGTCTGTCCCTAACTTTCTTGTGTGCACCTGTGTGTGTGTGCACATCCTGCAGGGGGCTAGAATTGCAAAGCTGCCCATCAGGAAGGTCTCTGAAACACAAGATTCAGCTCATTGCCTTTAGCCTCATCTCTTGACATTTAACTCTTCCAAAAATTTCCTCTGCTTCACTGCTTCCTGCTGTGAGAGCTTTCAAGCAAAGCCTGGTGACCCAGTCTCCCAGGGGGTAAGCACTCAAGCTATGGCAGCCACTCCTGCTCTAAAAACTGGTATTCAAACAGGTCTGGGAAGGGACAGACACCTGTGCATAAAATTCCCTCAGGTTAAACATAAGCAGGATGTCTACATAGGTCAGGCCACTCACTCAAGCCACCTGTGCTGTTCTCATCCTGCAATCATGACCACCAAACAGAAGTGGGGAGGGGACTGGGTTATGGCTAAGTCCCAGCCCTAAGCCTACCCAAACTCTCCACTGCTTCAACTGCCTCCTACCCTCCCATCCTTGCCTCCCCACTTTTCTACTCTAACTGGACATTCCTGGTGGCCATGGGGCATCCACAGCAGGGCACTGGATGCTCTCTAATAAACACTGGGGAGAGCAAACTTAGCCTTTCCACAGAGGAGTTTCAGGATATATATACATTCATTCATTTGACCAACATTGCTGAATGCTGAACAGGAAAATCTTAGCACAGGACAAAGATAAGGGGGCCTGGGACCAAGGATGCCCAGAACAGTAGTTATAGGGAGAGAGTGGTCAGCATGAGCCTCATTGGGAAGGTAGCATCTACACTGGCCTCCCAGGGTCCAGGGTGAAGAAGTGAGCTTAATAGGCTTCCTGGTATGGGGCTCAGGCCCCCAGGGTCTCTGTGAGGAATAGCACGGCCAGCCTGGTCCATGGGCAGGACGGGTGGCCAGTGTGGCAGTAGCCACAGCTGCTGTCACAGGGGCCGAGTGACAGAAGGATGCAGAGGAAAAATCTCAGACCAGGCAGGACTCAGGGCCATGGGTTGCTCTGAGATGAGAACCTGCTGGAAAGCTTTAAATGGAGGAAAGATCTGCCCTGACATCTGCTTTGCAGAAACCACCCAGCCTGTGGTTCTGGATACTCCAGGTTCAAGGGTACAAGCACAGACTATTGAACTAAAATGTGTTAAACACTGTGGCAATGAATAGTGAAACAACAGTTGAGACCAAAAAGGCAAAGAATTGTGGTTCCTGACCTGGACTCTGGGAAGAGGGGAGAAGAGGACACCCCATCTCCATCAGAACACAGAACAGTGTCAGTGACTCTTCTTCACCCCAAAGCAGATGGGAAGACCTGAGGGCAGGCACACCTGCTCTTAAGTGTCTTACCACTCTCCTCCTTCACTTAGCTTTTCATTAAAGCTAAAGAATAGCTTTAATCAGAGTTTGAATTTTCCTTTTACATGAAAGAAACTTTCTATAAAAGCACACAAAATACAACAATAATAGAAATAGAAAAGGATGAACACAAGTGATCCTGGGAATTCCAACCTGATTCAACATTTTCTGTGGATTGCCTTTGGACTATGTCTAGCAGGAAAATGTGAGCATGTTTTAAAAAAACACCAGTATAAATACACATTAATACAGAACTAATTTTTTCATTCTCATTTCACTGAATAATTACACCTTTGGGCAAACATGAATAATTTATTAAGCAGCATGCAGTTTCTATGTAGTCCTGCAACTTTCTGCCCTCATTACACAATCCTCCGAAATCATTCCAGGGCCAACTATGGCAGAAAAGGGACTTCTATGCAAATGCCCTTTTCCTACTGGCCTATGGATAGTTTATCAAGTGTCTCTCTAGGTTAACAAAAGCTATTCAAAACACTCTCTACCAATCTTCTGTCTTAAATATGTTCAATTATTTATTAAAGCTGTAAAATGCCAAACTTCTTTTTTTTTTTTTTTTGGTTAGATTACACATATTGATCCTTAACACAAAACCATATATTTTGTGTTATGGTTTCTCTAATATTTCTCTAAGATTATCAAAAGTAACCCATACTTTAACAAGGACCATTGTTACAGTGTTAATATCCTCATAAAACTATTCCATTTCTGTGGCTTGGGACCAAGGGCCCTAGGAGAGTTCCATTTCACATTAAAACTGTCTCTCTGTTGAGCTGTTGTAATAAACCAACCTGCAGTAAAGCGTCAACACGTGAATGCTCGGAGGTGACCCGTTTTGATAAGTTTCTCATATTGAGGACACGAATGACACAGACCTGCGAGGTCCTCGTTTTCCTTGTGTCCTCCCATTCTCTGCTGTTCATCACCAAATGGTAATCTAATTACTACAACTATTAATTATGCTCGAGATTAATGTGAAATACCTGCCACACAATGTAAACGGTACAGTGAGAGACAACACACTGTCTTAATGAAATTCTAACACCTGAAACTGTTTGGTAACATTATCAGTCAAATAAATGAGCTTCATTTCCTCTCAGTTGGGTATACCGTAGGGTTGGTGCCTGGTATTATTGACTAAAAATGTGCTTCAATACGAAATAATGAGCGTGCACCTGAACTCTGGTCCAGACCCATATACCTGCCTCCCCGACCACCTCCCAGGTCAACCCCAAAACAGAATCATGAGTCCCTGCTTTTAACTCCCTCTAAATACTTTTCCACCTACCCTGGCCCAGCACCCCATCCCCTCAAAACACTGACTTGCATTGGAACCTCCAAATATAATAAGGTTTCCAAGCCTTGTGTAAACAGCTATGAAAAGTATACATACATGGGAAAGAGTGGGGAGAAGGTTGGTTACTGGCAATGCCATCACTCTAGCTGCTCGGACCAGAAACCTTACAGTCACCCTTGAACCAGTCCTTCCTAACTCAAATCCAACACATCGGATCCTCTGGTTCTACCATGAGAAATACACCCCAAGGTTGATCATTCCATCACCTGCCACGTGGTTACCAGTCCAATCAGCCATCAACACTTTTTGCATGGAATATTTCAGTAGATTCCTAATGGGTCAATCCAGCTTGCACCTTTGTCCCTGTATAATCTGTTATATTAAAAAAAAATGCAGAGGGATCTTTTTATAAAGTGAGCCAGACTGTACAGCCCTGGGCTCCAAGGCAATGGCTTTCTGTATGTGAGGAAAAGCCCTACACTATCCAGGTTCATTCTTCTTCCCTGGGAAAGAGGCTTCCTGACCAGCAAGGCAAGCCCAAGCCGGCACCTTTCTGTTCTATCACTTCTTTTTGAGCAGCAATGCTTCATGTAAATTTCAAGCCATCTTGAATGACATTCCCCCGCCCCCACCACACACACACACACACACACACACGCAGGTCAGGTACAATCAAAACTGCAGTGTGCCTTGCATGGCTCAGCACTTGTAAAAACCCACTGTATAATTGGACTAGAACAGAGCAGAGGATGGGAACTGAGGCTGGACGTGGCTCCTGTCATTCTGCATTACTGCTGTGTAAAGAAGAAAAGACGCAAACAGTTAGTGATGCACGGGGCAAAGGAGAGGAATGAAAATGTCAGGAGTGGGAAGAAGCTGTTAAATGGCACCAAATGCCTGGGCGGGTGTCTGTCTGCCCATGTGCCTCCTGTCTCGCTCGATCCATCATCAGAAAGGACAAGGCACCTCAGGAGGAATGCTTGTCCTGAGTCAGGAGCACGGAGGGCCTGCTGTATCTGACTGCCAACGGCGATCGCAGGCCTGCCAGGAATTGTCAGTCTACGGCCTTCACTGAAATCTGGCGGCTGTCAGTGTGAAATCCAGAAATAGCAGCACTTGGAGATGCTTGGCCTTCAAACCTTCCAACGATTTGGGATGGCTGGGCTCCTGGGGTAAAGGTGGTCGTGTCCAGCATCTTTCAAAGAATTGGACACAACTAGCACCTCTTGTGCAGCTAAGAATCCCAAGTTGAGTCTGAAAATGGGAGGCTGCTAAGAAGCTGGAAGATTCTGAAGGGAAATGGAAAGAAAACGTGACTGCGTCTGCTTCCTAAGCCCAGGTCCGCCTGAGAGAGTGGAGGGGTGGTGGGAGGATGGGAAGAGGACCAGACACGGTCCTAAGATGACAGTGCTGCTGGGGCAGGGCCACAGCTCCCCACAGGATGGGGGCATGGTGTCGGGTGGAAGGGAAGACAAACACCACACAGGTGAATCCCCTCCACAAATAAATAAGGAAACAGGAAATCTTTCCTAGTTCTCTTGAAGAAAGGGAGACGGGAGGTCCAGCCAATCAGCCCTGACAAAGAAGGCAGGTAAACAGCGGCACCGCCAAGCAGTTCTCACTCTGTGCTCCAAACATATGTCCCCGTTTAACACGTCGGCGAAAACCAAGCCCTTGTTCTCTTTCCAACGCGGCACTGAATTCTTCCCAGGGCATCTGTGCAGTGACAGCAGCAGGAAGGGTGAGATGAAGACTAACCATATACTCATATTGGCAATATATTCATGTTAACAATATATTCGTATTAACAACCCAGTGATCTCGGGTACTTGATTTTACCAGGACTCTTTCCAATATGTGAATTACTTCAAAAGCTAGTTCATCTGTACTACTTGCCTCTTCAGCCCCATGTGTTTTTTAAGTTTCTTTGTTTTAATGAATAGTGCATGCATGCAGGCTCACTCAGTCAAGTGAGACTCTTTGCAACCCCATGGACTGTAGCCCACCAGGCTCCTTTGTCCCTGGGATTTCCCAGGCAAGAATACTGGAGTCGGTTGCCATTTCCTTCTTCAGGGAATTTTCCTGACCCAGGGATCGAACTGGCATCTCCTTCATTAGCAGGCAGATTCTTCACCACTGAGCCATCTGGGAAGGCTTTAATGAATAGATTTCTTTTTTTTTAAGAACAGGTTTAGTTTTACAGAAAAAAGTCAAGCAGAAAATACACAGTTCTTACCTATTCTCTTTTCCCTCCTCCACCCTCCATCTCCCCTATTATGAACACCTTGCCATGGTGTGCTACGTTTGCACAACTGAAGAACTAATATTGACACACTACTATTAACAACTGACACACTGCTATTAAATAAGTCCACATTTACATTATCACTCCCTCTGCAATGTACAACCAATGAGTTCTGGCAAATGTGTAATGTTAAATATCCATGATTAGGGCAGTTTCACTAATCCGATCATTTTTTTCCCTGTCTTTAAACTGTGGTAAAATATACATGACATGGGGCTTCCCTGGTGGCTCAGAGGTAAAGAATTGCCTGACGATGCAGGAGATGGGGTTTGATCCCTGGGTCGGAAGATCCCCTGGAGAAGGGAATGGTAACCCACTCCAGTATTCTTGCTTCAAGTATCCATCCCACGGACAGAGAGGCCTGGTGGGCCACAGGGCATGTAGTCGCAGAGTCTGACACGGCCGAGCAACTAACGCACACATGCCTGAAACAGCTTATTCGTCTATGCAAGACACAGGGAAGGGACAAGGACGCATTCCCGCTAATGTTCACATGGCCAGTGTAAACCTGGGCCTGGGAGTGCAGAAGGAAGCTAAGCCTTACAGCACATTCCACCCCCGAATCCAGCCCCACCAGAAACAGTGTGACTCTAACGTGTCTGCACAGGGCTTGCCACCAAAGAAAGGCCGCCCTGGCTAAAGGGTGTGGGCACTCAGTTCTTTTCAAGTCTGCCTGACTTGCTCATGATAAGTAACAAAATACCCACATCAGTCTAGCTAGCAACAGACACAGTCCTGGGGAACTGACAAAACCTGATTTACGCTTCTTCCAAGACCAAAGGCCAGACTCTCCATCTGAGACGCTGTCCTCAGGATCACCCGGGCAGCCCAATGGTCTAGTCCTCTACAGTGTCACTCACTAGAGGACTTTTCATTTATTCAGGCTTTATAAATCCACAAGAGATGACTTGCCTTCCTCTGCGTTGTCTCCTGAGTTATCTGACGGCCAAATGAGCAGCATTCCGCAGGGGCACGGAAGAAGTTCAGGCATTCACTGCTACCACATGGTTTACAGTAGCACGTGTGCATTCTAATACTTTGCCAAGAAGCATGTCAGCATCCTACCACTAAAATGGCTTTAAGTTTTATTTCCGCACACTTTCTCAAAGTGTCTTTTTTCTCTCTCTCTCTTGTGATTAAAAGTGCACCAAACAAAAGGAAAACAAAGCTTCCCATTTTGTATAAAATAAGTGGGTCATGAATTAATTTCATTTCTAAACACGAAGTATTTTCCTGGAATGGATGAAATGGCTCCACAAGTAGAATGGAACATGATTAAATCACAGGCCCCCTAATGCACCTGATAATAAATAGTGTCAAGTGATGTGGGTTATTTAAAAAGTGATTTTATATAATTAAATTAAAGCTGGCTTTTATCCCCATTAAATATTTAATATTTAATTAAATACTTGCTGGCTTTCACTTATAAAGATAACATTCCTAACAAAACTACTCCAAAGGTTACCATACAAGGTTTTGGAGAGTTTTAGGCAGAAACACATTCTGCTTCCAATTAGCTAATTTAATATGAAAGAGATGAATAATTATATGAAAGAGCTGACAAAAGTTGTATACAGATGTATTAACTGAAATTAACTATACGGTTATTTTAAATATATTTATATATTTTAATGTTTAGTTAAGTTATACTAATACATATTTAAATGTCTATAAAATTTAAAGTTATTTAATTATATATTTATATAAATTTAAATTTTATAATTTAAAATTTTACTTTTATATTGTAAGTATACAAATCTATTTAAATATTTATAGAGGAATATATATATATACACATACAAAAATATATAACCTTAACACTTAAAATTGTATTTATATATATTAAATGATATGGGCTTCCCAGGTGGTGCTAGCAGTAAAGAACCTGACTGCCAATGCTGGAGACCTAAGAGATGTGAGTTCCATTCCTGAGTCAGGAAGATCCCCTGGAGGAGGGCATGGCAACCTGCTCCAGTATTTCTGCCTGGAGAATCCCATGGACAGAGGAACCTGGTCTGAGGAGGGATATAGTCCACGGGGTCACAAAGAGTCAGACATGACTTAGCAACTGAACAACAAAACAGGGTTGAGGATATACACAAGTGCTTCTTCTGTACATACAATTCTACTGTGTTGAGAATAAGAAGGACATTAGTTAGCATATTTTACAGACATAAAGGAGCTTATCCACTGGTCATCTGTGTTAGTTGAAAGAACTTCCACAGTAAATAAAGAATTTTCTGATTTGAAAATAAAATAAGTGTTCATCACTCTTAAGAAAAGATAATCCAGTATAAAACAATCTAAATTTATAAACACAATTAACAAGAGTGTTAATTTTAAAAAACCCAGTCTTCATTTTGCAAAAGAATTAATCTCAGTGCATCTTTTGTCACAAAAATCCCCAAAGTATTACAAAACATCCTATTTATAGCATGCCAATGAACATGCAACTCTTAAGAGAAAAACACTCTTCTTATAATATGTAATACTACACATTAACAAAGATAAATGTGAAAGATAAAAACCATATGATTATCTCAATAGATGCAGAGAAAGCCTTTGACAAAATTCAACATGCATTTACGATAAAAACCCTCCAGAAAGCAGGCATAGAAGGAACATACCTCAACATAATAAAAGTCATGTATGATAAACCCACAACAAACATTATCCTCAATCGTGGCAAATTGGAAGCATTTCCCCTAAAGTCAGGAACAAGACAAGGGTGCCCACTCTCACCACTACTATTCAACATGGTTTTGGAAGTTTTAGCCACATTAATCAGAGAAGAAAAAGAAATAAAAGGAATCCAGATTGGAAAAGAGGAAGTAAAACTCTCACTGTTAGCAGATGACATGATCCACTACATAGAAAACCCTAAAGACGCCACCAGAAAATTACTAGAGCTAATCAATGAATATAGTAAAGTTGCAGGATATAAAATTAACACACAGAAATCCCTTGCATTCCTATACACTAACAATGAGAAAACAGAAAGAGAAATTAAGGAAACAATTCCATTCACCATTGCAACGAAAAGAATAAAATACTTAGCCATATATCTACCTAAAGAAACAAAAGACCTATATATGGAAAACTATAAAACACTGATGAAAGAAATCAAAGATGACACAAACAGATGAAATATACCATGTTCATGGATTGGAAGAATCAATATAGTGAAAATGAGTATACTACCCAAAGCAATCTATAGATTCAATGCAATCCCTATCAAGCTACCAATGGTATTTTTCAGAAGTGAAATGAAGTGAAGTCGCTCAGTCGTGTCCGACTCTTTGTGACCCCATGGACTGTAGCCTACCGGGCTCCTCCATCTATGGGATTGTCCAGGCAAGAATACTGGAGTGGGTTGCCATTTCCTTCTCCAGGGGATCTTCCCGACCCAGGGATCGAACCCAGGTCTCCCACAGTGCAGGCAGATGCTTTAACCTCTGAGCCACCAGGGAACTAGAACAAATAATTTCACAATTTGTATGGAAATACAAAAAACCTCGAATAGCCAAAGCAATCTTGAGAAAGAAGAATGGAACTGGAGGAAACAACCTGCCTGACTTCAGGCTACACTACAAAGCTACAGTCATCAAGACAGTATGGTACTGGCACAAAGACAGAAATATAGATCGATGGAACAAAATAGAAAGCCCAGAGATAAATTCATGCACCTATGGACACCTTATCTTTTACAAAGGAGGCAAGCATATACAATGGAGAAAAGATAATCTCTTTAACAAGTGGTGCTGGGAAAACTGGTCAACCACTTGTAAAAGAATGAAACTAGAACACTTTTTAACACCATACACAAAAATAAACTCAAAATGGATTAAAGATCTAAATGTAAGACCAGAAACTATAAAACTCCTAGAGGAAAACATAGGCAAAACACTCTCTGATGTAAATCACAGCAGGATCCTCTATGACCCACCTCCCAGAATATTGGGAATAAAAGCAAAAATAAACAAATGGGACCTAATTAAACTCAAAAGCATTTGTACAATGAAGGGAACTATAAGCAAGGTGAAAAGACAGCCTTCAGAATGGGAGAAAAAAAGAGCAAACCAAGCAACTGACAAAGAATTAATCTCAAAAATATACAAGCAGCACCTGTAGCTCAATTCCAGAAAAATAAACAACCCAATCAAAAAATGGGCCAAAGAACTAAATAGACATTTCTCCAAAGAAGACATAGAGATGGCTAACAAACACATGAAAAGATGCTCAACATCACTCATTATCAGAGAAATGCAAATCAAAACCACAATGAGGTACCATCTCACACCAGTCAGAATGGCTGCTATCCAAAAGTCTACAAACAATAAATGCTGGAGAGGGTATGGAGAAAAGGGAACCCTCCTACACTGTTGGTGGGAACACAAACTAGTACAGCCACTATGGAGAACAGTGTGGAGATTCCTTAAAACACTGGAAATAGAACTGCCATACGACCCAGCAGTCCCACTGCTGGGCATACACACCGAGGAAACCAGAACTGAAAGAGACACGTGTACCCCAATGTTCATCGCAGCACTGTTTATAATAGCCAGGACATAGAAGCAACCTAGATGTCTATCAGCAGATGAATGGATAAGAAAGCTGTGGTACATATACACAATGGAATATTACTCAGCTATTAAAAAGAATGCATTTGAGTCAGTTCTAATGAGGTGGATGAAACTGGAGCCTATTTATACAGAGTGAAGTAAGTCAGAAAGAAAAACTCCAATACAGTATATTAACACATATATATGGAATTTAGAAAGACGGTAACGATGACCCTATATGCGAGACAGCAAAAGAGACACAGATGTAAAGGATAGTCTTTTGAACTCTGTGGGAGAAGGCTAGGGTGGGATGATTTGAGAGAATAGCATTGAAACATGTATATTATCATATGTGAAATAGATTGCCAGTCCCGGTTCAATGCATGAGACAGGGTGCTCAGGGCTGGTGTACTCGGATGACCCAGAGGGATGGGATAGGAAGGGAGGTGGGAGGGGGGGTTCAGGATGGGGAACACATGTACACCCATGGCTGATTCATGTTAATGTATGGCAAAAACCACTACAGTATTATAAAGTAATTAGCCTCCAATTAAAATAAATAATTTTTTAAAAATTATGTAATACTAGTGTACAGGCAATTAAAAAAACAAATTCCAACAATTATTACACTTCAATATGTGCTGCCTGGTTATTACAAGTTTTCTTGCCTTGTAACTTAAAAAAAATTTTTTTATTCCTCAATATTAAATTGTTTTAATAACAGAATAACATTTTGAAATTAATCAATAGATTATCCATTCATGAACTGTACTTCTGTATATAACTGCAACATAAGAAAGGAAAAGAAAGAGATACGCTGAGTAAAAAATAATAACTTTTCTTTGGGCTTCTAAAACAATAAACCCGGATTATTTTAAATTGCATATTTACTATTTAAAGAAATAGTCATTTGGATTTCTCAGTCCATTGAAATAATCCAAAAAACAAAATATTTCACACTGAAAATAAAGAAATACAGTTTTGCACCTTAAGAAACAGAGGGCTTTCCAATGGTGGCTTTTACTTCCTGCCATGGCAGTATGGACATTTTTATCCCACAGACTCACATGAAGGAAAAAACAATCATGAGTAATTGAAAGGAACCATCGTGAGGGAACGTGTGTTTTGCTGTCATGAATTCCCTCACCTTATAGTTTCTAAAAGGAATCCATGTCTTTGCTCTTATCACAGAGCTCAAAAGAATATCTATTTTAAGAGAAGATTACATTCAAATTTTATAAAATACTATGTCAAATATATTCCTAAATACTGTGAAATAATAATTTTCATAAAGCCAGGAAGTGAAATTCATTCCTGATATGCTATCACCCCAAATATGGGAAAATGCATTCATATCTCATTATTAAAAGATAGTGATTACAAAGATGACGGTCTTTTTAAAAGTAATAAAATGTGGGTTGAGAGGCTATGACTGAACGCTCGGGCCACTTTACCTTTTTACGGGTTTGTAGGTTGATGTGGCTGCAGGTAATTGAGCCAGAGGGTAAAAGGAGACCACGATTTTCATGATAAACATTCCGATAAGCAGCCCAAGTGACCACCCCACCGCAGCTTCTGACAAATCAAGTCAACACAGAAAGCTTCTGCAATGCAGACATGATGATGCTATCAAAAAAAAAATTAAAAAAATAAAAACACCAACAGAAGACAGCACAAAACAAAGCAGGTGCTCACAGCAGCCTTTTCTCCCCCATGCTGTGGAATAATTTTTTCCATTCCCAAGATGATTTAAGTTGACAAATTGGTTTTTCTGGCCGCTTAGCTTCCTGACCTCGAAAAGTCCATTTTCTAACTTCTGTCTCATCCAGCTGTTGACAGGCTAATGCCACCAACCCAAGTAATAAAACCTCCACGGGGTTTAGGATTAGAAGAGGAAATGGTAACGACAGAAGAATAATTAGATGTGAAGTCTGCCCAACTTCTAAGAGCAGACCTCGTCTCTAAAAGAGAACAAATGGTCGTCTGGAAGGAGGTTAATGTATATTCCACTCCTCCCTGGGTACGATGCCGTGCAGCCTTTCTAGGGGGAAAAACTGGAAACTCCTCATGCCTAAAACACTTCTTAAAAGTTGATGCAAATTAAGGGCACTCTCTACTTTGGTGTAATCTTTCTCAGACAAAAGTAGACAAATGTCTACTTTTCTTTTCTTCACGGAACCAAGTCAATAAGCCTAGCAGACCTAATTGCTTTTAGATCCTAAGGTATTTGGGGAAATGTGTGCCATGGGTACAGACAGAACAGGTGGTTGGAAAGTCAGATACCTGCCCTTAGTATGCACCTTCTGTATTCAGCACTCCCAGACAGTGCTCAACATCCCTCATCGTTCCCCCAAGGGCTAGGGGTCAAGGCTGGATCCACCTTACACCATTTACTGACCCCTTGAAGCCTCAGTTTCCTCATTTGTAAGGCGGAGTATTATCTGCAACAGTGCTTGCCTCATGGATGGAAGGGAAGATTAATTCACGTGCATGAGAACATAGTGCAGGACCCAGAGCAAGCATTCAATACAAGTTTCGCCCATTTTTTACCAGCCCATTCTCTGATCCCAACAATCTAATGTCTATAAATAAACATCTTCCATTTTAAAACTACCTTTGATGTAGATAGAGTTGATAAACAATGAAGTCCTACTTTACAGCACAGGGAACTATACTTAATATCCTGTGAAAAACCATAATGGAAAACAGTAGGAAAAAGAATATGAAAAGAATCGAACCCAAGTCTCTTATATCTCCTGCACTGGCAGGCAGATTCTTTACCACTACACCCACCTGTGAAGCCATATATATGTGCTAAGTTGCTTCAGTCTTGTCTGATTCTTTGCGACCCTATGGACGATAGCCCTCCAGGCTTGTCTGTTCATAGGATTCTCCAGGTAAGAATACTGGAGTGGGTTGCCATTGCCTATTCTAGGGTGGGTGTGTGTGTGTGTGTGTGTGTGTGTGTGTGTGTGTGTGTGTGAATATATGTATGTATAGCTGAGTCACTGTGCTGAACAGCAGTAATTACATAACACTATAATTCAGACATACTTAAATTTTTTAAATTACCTTTGATTAATCACTACATTCATATGAAATCCTATAAGAATGTTTAGTGATCAGAGTAGCCCATCTGATAGAGGAATATAGTCTTGGTTAATTACCCTCTGCTTCAGATTCACACTCTTCCTCTGATTTTACATACAGAGTATGATTAAAATATACACATTTCTGTAAATAATATCTGAATGATATGTACACTTGAGTGAGAACTTAAACATTCTCTTTTTACATGATAGCAATCCTATCTTGATAAATTATGCACTTTGGGGATTAACTACAGCTTTTCTTGTCTCTTTCCCTCCTTCCTGATACAATGGAATATTTCTGATCACATTTATAAAAACTCTCTGTGAACAGTGAGGTAAAATCAAATGTAAATTTAAGACCTACACATACATTAACACACTTAGTATTTAATATAAAAAGACAAATCTACCGGTTGAGACGAAACCTATCTATGAATTCCATTTTGGATAATCGCTCTCCTTAGTAATTCATACTTAGTATGAATTCATACTTCCTTGTAGATTAATAACATAGGAACTTTTATGTGACTAAGGAAATGAAGAACCAGTTAAATATAATTCAGCCTAGCATGGGCCCTTGAATATACAAGATGATTCCGATGTTGTTGTTGTTCAGTTTCAAGTTTTGTCCTACTCTTTGCGACCCCACGGACTGCAGCACACCAGGCTTCCCTGTCCTTCACTATCTCCCAGAGTTTGCTCAGATTCATGTCCACGGAGTCAGTGATGCTATCTAACCATCTCATCCTCTGTTGTCCCCTTCTCTTTTTGCCTTCAATCTTTCCAGGGCCTTTTCCAGTAAGTTGGCTCTCTGCAGCAGGTGGCCAAAGTATTGGAGCATCAGCTTTAGTATCAGTCCTTTCAATGAAGATTCAGGCTTGATTTCCTTTAGGATTGACTGGCTTGATCTCCCTGCTGTCCAAGGGACTCTCAAGTGTCTTCTCCAACACCACAGTTCAAAAGTATCAATTCTTTGGCGTTCAGCCTTCTTTATGGTCCAACTATCACATCCATACACGACTACTGGAAAAACTATAGCTGTGACTATATGGACCTTTGATGGTAAGAAACCCAACAAATATTTAGGAAACTCCTCATTCATTCTCAGCATCCTCCCTGGGAAAAACGAGGAATACAGAAAAACTCAAGATGCACTTGCTTTTGAGGAATTTAACATCTGGTAAAAGAAACGGGAACATCTACTGAAATGAACAGAAAGTGGTGGGGAAGATAATAAAAGGGCCCTGGAGCAGGAAAGCGTGGGTGGTGGGCTGTAGCCCATGAGGGGGTGAACCATGAAAGGACCATCACCCCTAGAAGATACCTGGGCCCAGGCCCAGGTGTGCTCAGCAAAGAAAGGATGAAGGGATCTGCCTGTTGAACAGAGCAGTTTACATGCCCTCAAGAGTTATTTACACTCTCATTTAGAAAAAAAAGAAAAAGAAACATTTTTTTTTCGTAGCAGATTCACACTTTATTCCGGGTCTATGTTTATCACACCACTGACACTGAATTTGTTTTACAAAAGCTCTATGCTCCAAAAGACTGTAACTACAAGCTTTATTGGCTTCGAGTCAAGATTTTGGAACTCAAATTTCTGGGCACCCTTTAAGTGAGAATGAAAGAGACAACAATCTCCACTAAGAGTCAGGCATTCTCCTCATTTATCCATCCCTTTGGCCATGTATCAAGGTTTTGACAGCAGTGACACTGGCCTGGAAGTTGAAAGGCCAGATTCCATCAGCCCTCACATCACTCCACTGGGTGGTTTGCTGCCTTTTTCAGAGACCTGCCTCTCCTTTTCCAGGTGGCTCTAGTGGTCCTGCCATCACCTATGTGTCCTTCTCCCCAAGCCTTCTCAGGAATGAGGGCACAGCCTAAAATTATGACACTCAACCCCTGGCCATGGCAATTGCCGAGGAGATCTGCAGACAACCCAAGGCAGGAAAATCGGGGCATTTCCTGATAATTTAAACACAGCTACAATACACAAGAGAAAAAGCCACTCTCCTCCCTTACTGGAATGGCTAGTCTGGAACTGGCTTACAATCGCCACTATTATTAAAAGTCATACTTGTCTCAGGGACCTGGTGTAGAAAACACAAGATGCACAATTACTACCTTGTAATTTTCTGTGTCACCGAGGAGACAGTGGTCGAAACACGGATAAAATAGCTGTACCAAGAGATGCAGGAACACGTCCTGGAAATACTGTCAAGGTTCCAAATCCACTCAAAGACTTCCCAGCCACATAATTCAATACCTCTTTGTTATCAGTTTGCTTAAACTAGCTTCAATTAGGGATTCTGTCATTTGCAACCGAAAACACCCTAAAACACAAACACCTGTGAAAAATAAGCTTCTTTGGACCTCGGTTTTCCTCTTGATCACAGAATTCCTCCCAATCAAATAATCTCTAAGGCTCCTTCCATCAAATTAGGTAACTATCAGATAATTTGGAATGGCATAGATATTTGTAATTAATCAATTCCTTCAACTGGACACTGGGAAAAAGCTGCTTAATGCAGCAAGTTTGGGTTTTCAACCTTGCTTATCTGCACCAGTGCAGAAGACAAGTCCCAAATGCTAATTATCAGTATTACTGTTGTCTTTGCAACTCCATGGACTGCACTTCAGTCCATGGACAGGATTCCCCGTCCTTCACTATCATAGGTATAAAAAAGTATAAAGTATATATCATTTTTTTGACCTTTGAAGATACAGGAAACTTATTTGAAGCATCATTTTCCTTTCTTAGGTCAATATCTGTCACAGCCAATTATTCTTCCATTCTCTAATTCATCTTTAACTGGTGATCACCTCCACTCCCACTAGGCCCACCAAATAAATTCTGTGGAAAAGACTGGTTATTCACTTCTTTCTTTTGAATGACTAAAGAACTTTTATCTGGGTACAAGTGAAATAAAGCCTGATAACAAGGCTGTTTCCTATGTTACTGATTTCCTTGTTAAATGTGGCAGCATTTTCTGACTAAGTGTTTAAGCACAGATATAATCTAACTGGACAAGAACGCTAATGCAAGAATATTTTATTTGTTCACAGGAAATCAGTCAGTGGAAATAGCAAGAAATTGCATCCCTCACAATGTAAGGATAATATCTGCTAGCTCAACATCTATAAGATTTAAAAGCATTTAGAGCAATACAAGTTGATTAAATTTTTTAAAAATGCTTTTAAGTGGAAATGAGATACCTAGTTTTAAATGCATTACTTGGGGAAAAATTTACAAAGTAAAATACTACCATTTTAGAGAAACAAACATGGTGAGGTGTATTTAAGAAGACAACTTTTCCACTGTGAGAAAAGAGTTTACAGTGATTATTGCTTATGGAATAATACAATATTTTATTGAATTTAGAAATGTTATAAATGAAATGTCTTGTACCAAGTGATGAAATCAAAAGAAAATCATTTTTTAAAAGACCATAAGAAATCCATCTGCATGCTGGACTATAGAAATGACTGCTGAATCAACAGAAAAAGATGAATAATTGTCAGACTCAAGCATATCTGTTAATAAATCTAGAATTAACATAAGAATCAAGCTAGTAATACCCACATAGCAAATGTATTAAACTGTGACTCTAATTTAAATAACTTAATACAGTCATGTACTACTATATGATTTTGCCTCAAAAGATAGTCTCATTCTCAATCAATAAAAATGAAATTAAAATCATTAAAAAAAAAACTGCAATAGACACAAAGGTGTCTCCCAAGCACATGTCATTAGACCCATTTTTAAGAAACTGAAAGTCACTGAGAAATTTATACAACACAGGGCAGCCAAAACATTTAGTACAACAGAATTTGAACCTTTAATTGTATCACATACTGCCTTTCTCCATTTCCAAAAATGTGAGCTCTAGATGAAAATATCAAGAAGCACAAATTTTTTTAATGACACACACTAGATTAATCACGTCAAGTCAAAGGTATTACCCTCCAACTTCTGCCTTCCAAAAGAGTTTCTTCTTACAGGTACAACACTCTTTGTCAGACATTCTATTCTGGACCTCCTTCCACTACTCTGATTTGGCCGGGTCTCTCCAGGAATGGGACTGGTTGGGTGCATGAGGGTAGAGCTGAGGGGACACACAGCCCATGAAGCTTTAACTCACCAACCTCTTGTTTTCTGTCCGGTAGGCTGAATGGTCTGTGACTCACCTTCAAATCAGCAAAAAGCTGAAATGGGCTAAAGAAAGTTTGGCATTAATAAATGTATGCTGCTGCTGCTGCAGCTAAGTCACTTCAGTCGTGTCCGACTCTGTACAACCCCATAGACGGCAGCCCACCAGGCTCCCCCGTCCCTGGGATTCTCCAGGCAAGAACACTGGAGTGGGTTGCCATTTCCTTCTCCAATGCATGAAAGTGAAAGTGAAAGTAAAGTCGCTCAGTCGTGTCTGACTCCTAGCGACCCCATGGACTGCAGCCTACCAGGCTCCTCCACCCAAGGGATTGTCCAGGCAAGAGTGCTGGAGTGGGGTGCCATTGCCTTCTCCATAGTAGGTAGGAAGATGAGTGAAAAATGCAAAATTAAGTTTTTGAACATTGATCTGATTCATCTGTGGAATTATCTGCTAAATTAAAGCAAAGCACCAGAAATGCTTCAAAAGTAGTCAAAGCATCCTGTGCTAATGCACCTCTATGAAACACAGTGCTTCATGTTTGCACTCGGATTCAAAATAGGACTGGCAATTTCAGCAGGTCCATCCTGCTCAATAACGCCCTAATTCCCTTCTGAGATTTTTAGATATGCACTCATTTGATGATTATTAAGAAGCTACTATATTCCACAAAGAAATGTTAATGGAATATGCTCAGTCACTAAGTCATGTCTGACTCTTTGCGACCCTGTGGACCACGGCCCACCAGGCTCCTCTGTCCATGGTATTTTTCAGGCAAGAATACTTGAGTGGGTTGCCATTTCCTCCTCCAGGGGATCTTCCCGACCCAGGGACCGAACCCAAGTCTCCAGCATCTCCTGCGTTGGCAGATGGATTCTTTATCCACTGAGCCACCTGGGAAGCCCCATTAATGAAACAGAAGAAAGAAAAAGACTATAAAACATACCGTAAAGCATGCAAGTACTATTTACAGACACCAGACAGTGCCTGAGGCACACAGTAGGTGCCTAATAAATATTTTTTTGAATGAGTGATCAGATGAATGCAATGGCTCCAAGGCCAGTGAGGAAGAGGCAGAGTGCTCTCACTATGCAGTAAACACCAACGTCCTTACCTCCGCCTGGGATGCTGTGCAACATCCTTTCAAAGGATAGCACAGGACGTGAGAGTTCCTTTCCCATTTTGATTATGAAGAATCCCAATACTTAAATTAAACAGTAAAAGATCACAAAAACCTGAACAACTCAAAACTGTATTCTGAAATATACCCTGCAGCAAAAGAAGACTGAAGGGGAAAAATTACATTTATCTTAAATTTGACAAAATACACCACTGTACTTAGAGACCGACACATGGATGAAGAATTAACTTGTTTTTTAATGTTTAAAAGTTTAACACTTTTAATGACCATAAATGCATTGACATGACCACATAGTTACTAATAACCATGCCTGCTGCTTTCTCTTAACTATGATGTCTACGTGTGAAATCTCCCAACTAATTAAGCCCAAAGTTTCTTCCAAAGCCTTGAACAAAATGCACCTTCTTCTCTGGATTTCTCCAGCTCCACATAAACTTTCCTTCCTCTTAAACCTCTCAGCAGATTATGGGCCTGCCATCCTGTCCTGTGGTGACTCTGGCAGGTCTGATCTCCTGCTGGGCTGCAAACAGCTCAGAAGATACCATTAGGGCATGTGGGAACCATGATATCACCCAGTAGAGTAACTTACTATTCTGAGATGCCCAGAAGTTTTGAATCATTAAAGAGAATAAATAAAATTAATGACAGGGAAGACTGCTTTGACTTGCAAATAAATGGTACATTACAATACAATTAATGTAATGCAATGATCAATTTAATTCATTGATCTGAAAATGATTTAACCTGCAGGCCAAACACAGAGCCTTGGGAGGACCAAATGAAGCCTCCCATAGACCAATTCCAACAGGTGAGCCATCGCGGAATCCTGTCTCCTCTGGTCTGTAAACTAGCCCCCCTCCAAGGATGCCCTGAATGCCTGCTATGAAGTCCTGCGATGCTTAATGAGCACACACACAGAGAGCAGGTCGTACTTCTGAAAAACCAACAGCTGTCATCTGAAATATGAGGGACCCCAGCAGCAGCTCTCAGAAAGGGACCCCTTTCCTTCCTGCAACTGCACAATTGGAAAACAGAAGCCGCCGTCTGCTGTCTGTCTCTGGCATTCCCTCCCACTTTGCCCGTACAAACAGAAGCGAAATGACTCATTCACCATAAATAAACTGAGTAACTAATCTTAACCAAATGGGTAACTCCATCGGATTCAGTTGAGGAGGGCTTCTGTGGGTTTTACAGTTTCTCAGAGGTCTCTGTACACTGTAACACTTCCCCTGGTAATTTAGGAAAACTCTCAGCCAGGAAGCCATCACCAGGCAGATGGGACTCCTGGCTGGTCCCCAGGGGTGGCTTCGGTCCCCAGTGGCTTTTCTGCGATCATTTAGGAATTAACTTGTCTGCGCGCAGGCGTGTCATCATGTTTGGGCTCCATGTTACGGAACATCAAGTCATCAAAGCGACTGAAATTTTAAAAGAATGTTCACAAGTTCATTACATATTCAGTGGATAAATTATGTATTCATTTCTTACCATGGACAAAACTCTCTACCATCTTAAAGAATAGATATTTAGAAGAGATGTACAAAAATAAGTATCATATAAGGCTCTACATGATGAATGCTAAGGCAAGAAAGAGTCTGAAAGGGAAGGTCACTTTTTAATGAATAATAAAAGCTAACATTTATAGAGTACTTACTATGTATTAAGCAGATGGTACTATACTAACCTGCATTTTATGCCAAATATTAGTGCGTTACATCATGAGGTACTGATGGGAGAAAATATAAGAAGAAAATGAGATTTGGATCCAGCATTACAAAATTACCTTTGCCATTCAAATCAGGAGAAGTCAAAATTTAGGAAGATAAAATAAATGTTGATTTCACAACGAACAGAAGACTATTTTTTCTATTTTTTAAATACTTTTGTAAAAATATTTAAAATTCTAACATACACTGAATGTTCTTTCCAAATATATTTGGAGCATACATTCCAAATACATGGCAATATTTTAGAGGGCATAATGCAATTTTTAAAGTTGTTTTTTCTTACTAGTGATTCCTTTGGAGGAGGCAATGGCACCCCACTTCAGTACTCCTGCCTGGGAAATCCCATGGGTGGAGGAGCCTGGTAGGCTGCAGTCCATGGGGTCACAAAGAGTCGGACACGACTGAGCGACTTCACTTTCACTTTTCACTTTCATGCACTGGAGAAGGAAATGGCAACCCACTCCAATGTTCTTCCCTGGAGAATCCCAGGGACAGGGGAGCCTGGTGGGCTACCGTCTATGGGGTCGCAGAGTCGGACACGACTGAAGTGACTTAGCAGCAGCAGCAGTGATTCCTTTGTAAGTAAAAATAGTCATTTTCCCTGAAATCCTAAAATCACCTTATTAGGACCAATAATCAGCCCAATTTAATTTTGTTTTTATATTTTAAACACAAAAAAATGGAATAAAATACATGCTGATGTGGTACATTAATAATTCATTGCTTATTATCCTAAAATAGTTAATAAGAAAATAATACATTCTAATTTATTATATGCATGTTATTTCTTGTTCAAGTAAATAATTCAAGCACTTTTCATACTCATTGAGATCATCTGAAATATGAACTAAGAGCTGTTTTTCATCAGTAAGTTGGGTCAACATAGCCCACAAGGTGACAGCTAAAGATAAAAGATTCAAACGCGAAACTAAGTCCATCATCAGGGAGATTTCAAATATAACAAGGAGACAGCTGCTCACCCACCACTTCCAAGAGGACCAGTGGGATAGATGCTATACAATGGGACAGATGCTGTATAAGGGACAGCAGACTTCTGAGGAGAGAGAGATTTTATTGGAGGAACTAAGGCATCTGTGTATGGCAATTTGAGTTAGGCCTTCAACAAGCAAAAATGAGGAGAGACCTTCACAGCTATGGGAACAAACACTCAGCTGAGGCAAACCTGGAGTCTTGTAGACACCTGTGTGTAACTGGGGTGCTCAGTGTCACCGCCTCAATTAAATAGGGACCCTGGGCATTGCAGAAACAACCTAGTGTCACAAGAAGTGAACCCCTGGGAATTTAGCATCAAGAATCCACTTTCCATGGGGGAACTTGGAATGTTGTTTCTATAACAACATCTTATTAATACACCATGGTCTTTACAACAGGAGTCTAGGGGTCTGTGATATAGAGTTGATATTACAGACTGTGCATGTCTGCGAAGTCGCTTTAGTCATGTCCAACTCTTTGAAATCCTATGGACTGTAGCCCGCCAGGCTCCTCAGTCCATAGGATTCTCCAGGCAAGAATACTGCAGTGGCTTGCCATACCCTCCTCCAATACTACAGACTACTGTTTAGTAGCGTGCCATGCTCTCTGGATCCCTGGATTGAGTGAAGGAAGAGGGGCACTGCTGCTCTGAGACAAGCACCCACACGCTGCCTCAACACCGCTGCCTGGGACCCATCCTTGGCTAATCCTAATTCACTGTTATCTCCTGCTTTAGGACATGCGGCATCAGAAATCTGATGGATTAATGAAGGACTGTTAATGCTAATTGCTGACATAAGACTATTTAGGGCACTGAGGCAATCACGGAATTTTTCTAGCCATTTTCACAGCTTTTCAGAGCTCTGCACTAATCAGTCATGCTAATTCCAACAGTAAACAGCACACCGCTTTGGGGAGAGAGGCCATTAAGACGCCCCTCTGTCATTTCTTCTCTACAACTCCTTCCCAAATACTGAATCTGGGTACACTGCCCGGGATCATTTATCACCTGTGACATTCACTGCATCTAGACTCCAGGTACAGATGATGGCTAGAATTTCACACATCCCTGATTAGAGCAGACGTGGCCCCCAGTGGCAGTCGTGCCGCCTTTCTCAGTTGCCCCAGCTTAGAAAAGGCCTCAGCAGAGTGAACCGGATGCTCTGCTCCTAAAGGCCACCAGGTGCTGAGACACTGAGGTTTCTTCAAGATGATCTGTGCCACTGAGGACCTATAGGACCCCGCATCTTAAGAGTACCGTGCAGTGAGTAATAATAGAATCACGGCCATTAGAATTAAACATGAGCTCCAATTCTAATTCCAACTCTTACGATCTGTGCAACTTTCAGGCCAATATACAACCTCTCCGAGCCTCACTTTCCTCATCTATAAACTTGAAGACATCACTTCATGTCTATGCGTATAAAACGTGCTAGAAAAATGGCACCGCCATAGAAGTGTCCTGCTCTGGCTCTTGCCATTGGTAGGTCACTACAGTAGAAATGGTTATACTGGTCAAAGAGCTTGAGGACAAGTGGCTACTGACACCCCTGTGCTGATTCCACAGGCACCCAGGTTTCTCTCTGGACTTCTCTGTTTAGATCTGGGTACAAGTGCCCATCACATTCTCACTGCAAACTGATCAGCCAGCATTTGACATTTGGGTTTTTCTCGATCTGCAATTTAAGATTTTGTTTAACTTTCAGTAAGATCAGCACAGTATATCAGTTTCAGTTTCAGTTCAGTCGCATCTGACTCTTTGCGACCCCATGAATCGCAGCACGCCAGGCCTCCCTGTCCATCACCAGCTCCCGGAGTTCACTCAGACTCACGTCCATCGAGTCCGTGATGCCATCCAGCCATCTCATCCTCTGTCATCCCCTTCTGCCCCCAATCCCTCCCAGCATCAGAGTCTTTTCCAATGAGTCAACTATTTACATGAGGTGGCCAAAGTACTGGAGTTTCAGCTTTAGCATCATTCCTTCCAAAGAAATCCCAGGGCTGATCTCCTTTAGAATGGACTGGTTGGATCTCCTTGCAGTCCAAGGGACTCTCAAGAGTCTTCTCCAACACCACAGTTCAAAAGCATCAATTCTTCACCACTCAGCTTTCTTCACAGTCTGACTCTCACATCCATACATGACCACTGGGAAAACCATAGCCTTGACTAGATGGACCTTTGTTGGCAAAGTAATGTCTCTGCTTTTGAATATACTATCTAGGCTGGTCATAACTTTCCTTCCAAGGAGTAAGCATCTTTTAATTTCATGGCGGCAATCACCATCTGCAGTGATTCTGGAGCCCCCAGAAAGAAAGTCTAACACTGTTTCCACTGTTTGCCCATCTATTTCCCATCAAGTGATGGGACCAGAGGCCATGATCTTCGTTTTCTGAATGTTGAGCTTTAAGCCAACTTCTGCACTCTCCTCTTTCACTTTTATCAAGAAGCTTTTTAGTTCCTCTTCACTTTCTGCCATAAGGGTGGTGACATCTGCATATCTGAGGTGATTGATATTTCTCCTGGCAATGTTGATTTCAGCTTGTGCTTCTTCCAGCCCAGCATTTCTCATGATGTACTCTGCATATAAGTTAAATAAGCGGGGTGACAGTATACAGCCTTGATGTAGTCCTTTTCCTATTTGGAACCAGTCTGTTGTTCCATGTCCAGTTCCAACTGTTGCCTCATGACCTGCATACAGATTTCTCAAGAGGCAGGTCAGGTGGTCTGGTATTCCCATCTCTTGAAGAATTTTCCACAGTTGATTGTGATCCACACAGTCAAAGGCTTTGGCATAGTCAATAAAGCAGAAGTAGATGTTTTTCTGGAACTCTCTTCCTTTTTCCATGATCCAGCGGATGTTGGCAATTTGATCTCTGGTTCCTCTGCCTTTTCTAAAGTGTATATGTATACCTAATGTACATGTATGCATAGACCTTAAATACACACCATTTTTCAATTATACCTCAATAAAGCTGGGGGCGGAATCCAACAAGATCCATGGTGTGTTACTGCCTCACCCTTGAGAGACTGTTGCTGTTTAGTCGCTAAGTCGTGTCTGACCCTGTGACCCCATGGAATGTAGCCCACCAGGCTCCTCTGTCCATGGGATTCTCCCAGGCAAGAATATTGGAGTGGGTTACCATTTCCTTCTCCAGGGGATCTTCCCACCCACAGATCGAACCCGCTTCTCTTGTGTTTATCACTGAGCCCCCAGGGAAGCCCCAAATTTATTATTACAGTGAAGATAATGGGAAGAATTACATCTTATCACAGCTATCAAAGTTGAGACTCATTGCCATAGAGAGGCAAGCTCACTGATTATTTAAGAAAGGAAACAAGGAAACAAAGGAGGGAATTAACACAGGTTTTGATGAGACTGGGTAACACTTTCTTGTGGGATTCAGTTTCAATTTAAATTGAAAGACTCTTTGAGCTTAAAGATACTGAGTGATTTGGATAAAAATTCCAGAGGACTGGATTCAAGATTACTTTGTAATCTCACGACTTTAAAACCTTCTTAATTAAAGACGTCCATTTATTTTAAATGAAACAAGACATAGATTTGTAGACCAGAAAAACAAATTAGGGACGTGAGCAAATGGTTTTGCATGGTGGTCCCCCAGGGCTCTGGAATTAAATGGGATGCTCAGTTAAAGAGGAAAATCAGGTCCTGGCTGTGGGCTTTCCCTTTCAGAGGATGTAACATGAGCTGGTCTCAGGGTCCAGAAACAAAATCACTGGCACCTCTTAGTACCAAAATATGCACCTGGGACCACCCTCAGATAACAAAGTGTTCCATGGTGCCTTTATCTTTCTTAGGAGAGAAAAACAAAACTTTGGTCTTAAAAGAGTCCCTTCTCCAGGGCTCACCTGAGTATGAGTCTAGAGACAGAAATCCATCAGCCCCTCTAAGCTGGCTTCAGAGTTCATGATGGAAAACATTTTCAAGGAACAAAGACAAAATACTTTAAAAGTATTATTCCAAATTTCTTTAATTCCCTCACTCATAATGCTCCAATAAATCAGCAAAGAGACCAAAAGTCTGTCCCATTTTTTAAACTGTTTTGAAACCTCGCTGCCACATGCCCTTCAAGCCACTGCCCTACTTCTCCGTCCCCTTTGTAACCCAGTGTCTCAGGAGAGTCCTCCGCGCTCCTGTCCACGCCGGCGTCTGCAGCCTGCACACTGCCCCTCAAGGACTGTCCCTGAAGCCCTGGCCAGTTCAAGTCAGGAGGGTCGAAGGCCACCTCCCCCGGGCCTCCCCTCCTTCCTGTCCTGACTCACTCTCTCTGCTCCGGTACTTCTCCCCAGCCAGGCAGGCAGCATCAGGTGCATCTGCCTCTATCTCTGGTCCTCAGTAAAGCTCTCCTAACTCCCCACTTTCATCCCGCCCCCAGGGGCTCCATCACCTGACCTCTTGTCCTGAGCTCCTGCTATCATCTCAGAACCCCTACATTGAACACAGTCCCCTAACCCCGCTCTCGTCCTCCAAGGTTCCCTCCGTGACTAACCGCCATCAGCCACCACCCTTCATTCTCCCCTCTCCCTCATCCACATATGTCCTCAAGTCCTGCTGACTGTGGTTCCCAAGCCCTCCTCGGTCTCCATCCTCATTCACCTGGGGTGCTTCCCTAGTCTACAGAATCACCTGTAGCCATCCATCCAGCCCCTCTCTGTCCATACTTTTCTTTTTAATTGACTTTATTACAATATGGCTTCCATTTTACATTCTGTTTTTTTGCCCCCAAGGCATGTGGGATCTTAGTTCCTTGACCAAGGATCAAACCCACACTCCCTGCATTCAAAGGTAAAGTCTTAACCACCAGACCGCGTGGGAAGTTCCCATGGGCACTTTTAAATCCATCCTCTTCACAGTTCAAATGAACTTTAAAAATACTCTGCGTATGTGTGTACATCCACATATATATATTTAATCTTGTTATCCTGAGCTGCTTGAAGCTAAAAGACTTCCAATTGCATGGAAGACCCCTCCCAGGGTTCAGCAAACCCTCCCATTTCTGCCCCTACTCCTCCACTTTTCTTGTAACTCAATGATCCCCACGTTGGCCTTTCAGTTTCTAATAAAATCCATGTACCCTCTTCAAAGGCTTCCCCTGTGGCTCCTCTGGTAAAGCTGGTAAAGACCTGAGTTCAATCCCTGGGTTGGGAAGATCCCCTGGAGAAGGGAAAGGCTACCCACTCCAGTATTCTGGCCTGGAGAAATCCATGGACTGTACAGTCCATGGGGTTGTGAAGTCAGACACGACTGAGCAACTTTCACTTTCACCCTCTTCAAAAAACGGTCTTTGGACCTCTGTAACCTCTGCCACACCACCACCACTCCCACCCCACAAATGGGTCATCTCCTGGGTCAACGGGAAATTCAGAGGATCAGGCCAACGTAAACCTAAAAGCATCAAAACATCAGGAGGTCAGGATGCAGCCTTCCAACAAGTGGCTGGATGACTCCGAGGAGCAGCTTGGAGACCTGACATAAAAGGTCATCCAACTGATACCTGAGCCCTGACCCCACCCACTGGTTCAGGGTCTCCATTCATGAGCCACCCATCTGTGGGCAGGTGAAACGGCTCTTCCTTATTGACCTGGATCCAGACCCCCAGAACCTTCTACCCACTGATCCAAGTTCAATATTCCCTTAAAATCCCCTCATAGGATGCGGTTGGCTCCCTAGGCATCTTAATAACCTTCCTCTGAGCCTGCTTCCAGACTTTCTTTTCCTTTTTTTTTTTTTTTTTTAAGAATTTCCATTTTTAGAGCAGTTTTAGGTTCATAGCAAAATTGAGGAAAAGGTACAGAGGTCTCCCGCCTCCACATGCTACAGCCCATGATCAATATCCCCGCCTCATGACCTGCATGGACACACCCTGACACCTGCAGTGCAGTCTACCACTCTTTTTATTCAAACGTTTTGGCCACCTGATGCAAAGAACTGACTCATCTGAAAAGATCCTGATGCTGGGAAAGATTGAAAGCAGGAGGAGAAGGGGACGACAAAATGAGATGGCTGGATGGCATCACCAACTCGATGCACATGAGTTTGACTAAACTCCAGGAGTTGGTGATGGGACAGGGAGGCCTGGCGTGCTGCGATTCATGGGGTCACAAAGAGTTGGACATGACTGAGCGACTGAAGTGAAACGTTTTATTCTGTACTGGGGTATAGCCGATTAACAAGGTTGTGGTAGTTTCAGGTGAACAGCAAAAGGGCTCAGCCATATATATACATGTATCCATTCTCCCCCAAACTCCTGTCCCATCCAGGCTGCCACATGACATCGTGCAGAGTTCCTTGTGCTCTACAGTTCCCTGTGCTGTACAGGAGGTCCTTGTTGCTGATCCATTTTTGAATACAGCAGTGTGAACATGACCTTCCCAAACTCTTTTTAAGCTTAGTTCCTAACACCGAATCTAAGTGGTTCCAGGTTTTCCCTGACTCTAACCCACATCACAAAACCAGCATGAGGGCACATAGAGACAGCCTGAAAACCAGTCTGTCACCCATGAGGTCAAGATTGAGAACTGCATCAAGGCTCTGTGTCCTAATTCCTCTAACTGAAACAATAATACTGCTTTCCTCTTTGCACTGATGTAAGGGTTAAAATAGCTCCTGCAGGGAACGCACACAGCCTGGTGCCTGGCACACAGAGCTGTCCATAAATAGAATGGGGACTCCCTGAAGACCAAGTTCTGTGTCAACTTGGCTTTGTTTATTTAGCACTGCTAGCACCCAATGAATTGTTGAACGATCGGCATGAATAGTCATGGACAAAACTAGAATTTAAAACAAGAAAAATTTTCATTTTGAATACAGTAAAAGAAAAAAGGCAGAAGTAAGATGCAATTGAATTCTAATGTACTTTTCCTTCTGATGTAAATTAAAGTACTTTCTTTAAATGACACTTAAAATGCCAACTAATGGTTCTGGCATACCACACAGTGATTTAAATATGTTATTCTTTTAAATAAAATGGAATAAAACATGTCTGACTTAGAATCAAGATTTTTCACCATATCTGCAATGTTATGAAAGATACAGAAAGCGATGGTATCTTTTTCAACTCTCATTTCAAAGATAATAACTACTGTGCAACAATAGGGCACCAGGGACAAACAGAAATACATTAAATCGGCTGCATCAATTTTAAGTAGGATCATTAAATGACTTAACATTTTTTGTTTCTGAATGATTTTAATGTTTTGATATTAAAGTGAAAAACAGTAAATGCTTCAGACACTTGAAAAAACTCCAGTCTGGCCAACAGAGACCTAATAGTGGCTTTTCGAACACGTATGTGGACACACACACTCTTTATATTTCTATTGAAGTATGTTCAGTAGACTTGCCATAGGGTCATTTGAAAATACTGCAAATTCTTTTAGAAAAACAAAATAAGTTGGTGTTTTTATTTTCAAAGAGAGGAGCCAGGAGAGTTGTCCACATCAGGATCCCCACTTACATAAATAAAGGCCTCTGATTGGGAATAAATGGAACTCTGCTCACTGGAGCAGGGTTTCCTCCCTAACCTGTTTCCTAACTAAGCAGTACTGTTGGTTTCCTTACTGCTCTTTTTAGAGGGAAAATAACTGGGTTAAAGTTCAGTTCTACCCCCATCACCAAAATCCCTCCAGCTTAAAACATTTCCGGTGATATTTAAGATCAGCACAGCCCACACGCATGGGGAGGCTCAGGCGTCTGGGACCCACCCAGGGGCCTCATCCTTGTCCTCCCCCAGGGTCCAGCACAGGCCCAGCAGGGAGCCGGTGCTTCCTACACACTGGCTGGAGTGAACCCAGCATCACTGCAGGCCCCTGGCAGTTCTGCATCCCAAAGGCTGCCTCAGGGGACCCCAAGCCTGGAGTCCAGCCCTGAAACACTGAAGTGTGTGCCCTGGGAGGGGCCGGCACTGGGCAGGCAGGATCCCACTCCCAGGGGCTGGCAGGCCAAGGACAGGACACATGAGCCACGAAAGTGAGGAGTAAATCACCTCCCTGTCCAGCTTCGGGGCTTTCCAGGCCTCGAGGGAGGGAGCTGTGACCCTGACAAGGGCAAGGCCAAGCCTGAGCCTCCTATCGACTGTGATGTTTGGCGGCCGAAACACCGAGAAGGAGCAGACCCTGCCCAGGGTGAGACGGAGTGGCCGGCTGTGCGGGTCAGTGGGGTTGGGCAGTGGCAGAAACGGAGTCAGATGGAGACCACAGCTTCTGGAAGGAATCCTAATTCCACCGGGGTTGCAGTGTGAGTCACCCCCGAGCCACCAGAAGACCAGGGGATCCAGAACACCCCCCTCCACTCCCCGCAGAGAGGAAGGACACTAAGCCGCCCACACGGGGTGGGGAGGCCAGAGTCTGGTGTCCAGGGAGGGGCAGCAGAGGACCATCAACTCCTCCCGGGGGGCGGGGGGGCAGGCAGGGGGAGGATCTGACTGGACAGAGCATCAGAGCCGGGCCCAAACCTCACAGCTGTCACCCGAGCCTCCTAGAGTGGGATGTGGAGGGACCCGTCACGCTCGTCACGCACCTGTCAGCCACCGGGGCACAGGTGTCCACACTACCTTCACGATGAGCAGGCTTCTAATGTTCATGAAGCCCTCAGCTTTATCACGGGGATGCGGGGTTCCCTTCCCCCATTTTCCACAACGTCCCCCCCACGTGCTCCTCTGCTACCGTCTTCCCTTTGCCAGCTGCAGTTTTTCGGTCCCCACCTGTGAGACTGAAACGGAAAGTCTTCTCGCTGCTTGAACTCTGTACATCAAGCCTATACCCTATATGGTCCTAGGACCTGACAAGGTCCAAGGATTTAAGCCCTTTTAAAAGGGGATGGGGAAAAAATCTTTTCCAGAGTGAGTGCTTGTCTCACAGAGGGCATGCCAACTCATATTCATATCCCCTGCCTGGATAGTATAAGAAAAGAACCTGGTTTAAAAGCAAACCTAACCAATATTACAATATTATCAATAATAACTATAAATGGCATATAACCTTTAAAAATTGCTGTTGTGCACCTGTAACTTATATAATATTACACATCAACTAAATGTACACCATTTAGGGCTTCCCTGGGGACTCAGTAGTAAAGAAACTGCCTACAGTGCAGAAGACCTGAGTTCAATCCCTAGGTCAGGAAGATCCCCTGGAGGAGGGCATGGCAACCAACACCAGTATTCTTGCCTGGAGAAGCAGGACAGAGGAGTATGGCGGGCTACAGTCTATGAGGTCACAAAAAGGTTGGACATGACTTATTGACTCAACAATGACAACTAAATACTATTCTTCAGTTAAAAAAATTATTTCCCTTACTAAATTAAAAAAAAAAGAGAGAGAGAGAGAAACCTAGAATTGGGTCCTGATGTGGAGAATGAAGTTCTGACGATTGGTCCATAGGGCCCCCTTCCCCAGGTGAAGAACATCATCAGAGGAAAAGGGGGATCCCAGAAGCCCTCCCTCCACCAGACGCTCTCACAGATGTCAGCTTGTTCAGTCCTCTAGGGAGAAAGGACTCTCTCGTACAGAAAACAAAGATGGGAGGCTGCATGGAGGTTTCCCATTCTAGGTCACCTCAATGCACACTGCAGGCCTGAGTTGCAAACCCAGGTCTGCAACTGCCAAGGTCACACAGGGACCATCACCACCGCTGGTATCACTGCCACTCCGCCAGTGACTGACAAAGACAGAATAAGTGCATCTTGGTGCCCCTCGGCCCCCTGCTATGGCCCAGGGTCCTGGGAGGAGGCATGAAGCAGTTACAATGGAAGCTTCCATTTCCTCTTCTCTGGCTTTACAGTATATCTTCAACATCCAGCCAGGATTAGGCCTTATTCCTTCTTCATTTCTACACCCAAAATAGCAAATTGAATCAAATCCTGTGGGAAGCTAGACTTTTAAAAACATTTATTCACCTTCAGTTTCCAAGAGCTGGAAAATTACTAGTAGGTGAAATCAAATCAGGAAATCTGGAAAGCTCTGACTTATCAATACAGGATGAGGTTGTTTTGTGTTTTTCCAACAACTTTCATAAGGGGAAAAAAAAAAAAGGAAGCCTATTTGAGATGACATTCTATTGCCAGCTTAAAAATAATCTTTGAACTTGGGAGTTTTCTTAGTCTTCTAAAAGCTTTTTTTTTCCCCACAAATACTTTTATCATGTTACTCTCCTTAAATATATACTCTCAATGACAGCTATAGGCATATTTCAAGCCCTTGCAGAATTTCTATAAATTTTGTTAGAGGCAAAAAAAAACAAAAAACCAAAAACGATGTCTTCAACGTCCTTGAAAATTTCCACTGCCCTGTCTCTGGTGTTCTTTTCAAAACAAGCCCGTGTAGGAATCCTCTTTCAGTCTCCATTTTACAGAAGAGGAAACTGAGGCTCAGAGAATGAAACAATTTTCCTAGGCCATGGGGCCAGGAAAAGGTAGAGCTGGAATTCCAGTTTAGCCAGGCTACGGCTGACCACCCTTGAAGTTGGCAAGATACTGATTTCAAACTCAGCAACATGGGAGAAGTCTTCATACAGGTGTCATCTGCCCCCTTGTGAACAGAGAACTGAGAACTGTTTATTCAGCAGGAAGCCTGAGGAGCCCAGTACCCAGGAAGAAAGGAACCAACCTTGAACTGTGGTCCTCTCACAGCTACAGAGAACCAGTTAGGTGGTCTCAGGCAAATCACACTAGGCCTTCCTTCTTTATACTGTGTCCTTGGTTCTGCCCAGAAGTGACATGTAATTGGCCGTGTGTGTATGCATAGCTGCTCAGCCGTGTCTGACTGTTCGTGACCCTATCCGTGAACCATAGCCCGCCAGGCTCCTCTGTCCATGGGATTCTCCAGGCAAGGATACTAGAGTTGGTTGCTACTTCCTTCTCCAGGGGACCTTCCCGACCCTTAAGGATCTTCTGCGTTTCCTGTGCTAGCAGGCAGATTCTTTACCTGGGAAGCCCAGGTATGTTCAAGAGGACATGGTCACATAGTCCTACCTACTCTGCCAAGAAGGAGAGTCGGAATGTTTGCAAACATCCATGCATCCATCTAGCCAGTCCCCAACACCTGTCTTCCATCACTCATTAGGGAACACGGTCCAGAAACATCACGATGACAGACAGACTGACTACAGCCTGAAGCAGAAGCTTCCACCAGTTACCATGAGACGAAATGTGACTCATTCTCCCCCACCCCATCAAAAGGTATTTTCTTAAAGCCTAACCATCAAATAACAGAGAGCTTCAGCGGTTACTTAAGACTCCAAGCCATCATCACTATCCTTACTTTAAACATACAGTCATGCTTCCAGCCCCAAGCAGTCATTGCCAACCATCTGCACTTGAAAATAAAATATTCTTTTTTTATGAATAATGCTTTTCCAGGATTGGAGTCCCCAGCGAAATGTTTCTTTACAAAGCTCAGTCAATCCCAAGCGAAAATTCTTTCTTTCATAGAAAATGTCATCATCTGTAACTGCTCCCTGGGGCCATGCTCAAGAAGACGCTCCCAGACTTCCTCCCAGAATGAAACCTTCCTTGAATCAAGCTTTTAGATACTCTCCACAGTTTGGGCATCCAGACATTCGTCCAACCCTGAATTATTTATTCACCAATTTTGCACAACTTCCTAAACACCAATGGAGATCGGGCTGGTTTCAGCTATTGATGTTACATCTTCTCAAGTGGCTAAAGAGGCTATAAAGCACCCCATTGCCTAAGCCTGCCATCTCAGTTCCATTAGCAGTAAAGACCTCTCTATTCAAACTGCTAAGTAAATCCTCCGAGAGCCCAGGGACTGTTTCATGCTTGAAAGCAACTGTTAAGAATTTGACAACAACCAAACTGTTCCTATTTAATCCTTCTCCCAAGGTAAAAAGAATTATAGGTAAACATATGCCTTCATTATTTGCTTTGCTGCATTTCAATACCCAATCCCACACAAAATTGCCAGCCAAGGATTTAATGCAATCACTTCTGCATTTCAGAGTTTGTTGCCCCTGCAGAATAGAAAAGGCTTAACAAGGGACACAGAGGTGATCTGCCAGCTCCTGGATTTTGTATGACACACATCCTAACTGTCACAGGGGTGAAGTCTGATCATACTGATGTTTTTTACAAGGCTTTTTAAAAGGTGATTCAAAATAACAATTCCAGGATGTGTGTGTGCGTGTGCATGTGTGTGTGTGAAGCTGCCATTCAACATTTAGCTATGAACTCAAAGGTGACACCAAACTATGAAAAGAAGAATGAAGAAGGATGTTGCAGAACTATGGTTCTTACTAGTTGGTTTTAAAAGATAGTAGTAATGGGCTCCAAAGATTTGGTATTTCTTTTGGATATTTTTTTTACTCTTTTTTGTTTTGTTTTATCCTTTGGTAATATAGGTGCTTATAAAACTTCTGAGAACCAGTAGAGGACAACTTGGAAAAACCAGTGCCTTAAAGCAATGGTTTTCAACAGCCCTAAGATCTCCAATACATACCCCACTATGACCACAAACCACCACACACTGCAGTCATCAAGATACTACTTCTTTCATGGAAAACCTTGGAGCAAGATTATTGAGACAACAACCAGTGATGAATTTTCCAACTCACATTCCTATATCTTATGAAGACAACTCCTTACACACCAGGTAACCAAGCTCTTCTTAACTACACAAGAGGATACCTAATGTCTCTTTCCATAAGTTACTTATTTTATGAATAAGTTACTCTTACTCCATTAAGATAAATAACTCTCAGTAAGCAGTTATTGCTGTTAGCCATTTAGTGAAAGTGTTAATTGATCAATCCAATTCTTTGAGACCCCATGGACTGTAGCCTGCCAGCTCCTCTGTCCATGGGCTTTCCCAGGGAAGAACACTGGAATGGGTTGCCATTCCCTCCTTCAGGGGATCTTCCCAACCCAGGGATGGAACCCAGGTCTGCTGCACTGCAGGCAGATTCTTTACCATCTGAGCCACCAGGGAAGCCCCATAGAAGCAATATTATATGTATCTTTCTCTGGCTCACTTATTTCACTTAGCATAATGCCCTCAAGATATATTTGCAATCCTCATCTGCCTTTTCCTGCTCGTTTACCACTTGTGGGGATTCTTCTCTCCTTAATCTATTTTGGTGTGACAAAATCATTTGAACATGAGACCACACTGAAATAACTCAGGAGGTGTGTGAGCATCTGTAGCTGAGGGCTCTGGTAGTCTTTCTTCATGGTGTGTTACCCTTGTTGGGGAGCACTGACCTTCCTGCCAGGAGGGGGCCACCTCTAGCTTCACCCACCTGCTCATTTGACTCTGCTAGCCATCGTGCTACACAGAAGTAAAGAGGGAAGATCTGGGCAGGAGCCAATGAAAAGGCCTTGCTTTCCTGTATAAGAGCCTGAGAAGTATAACCAAGAGCAAAACAGCACCAACTCTCCGGGCACCATTCCTAGCCGATTCATTCACTCTGCCTGGGTGTTACATCCTAGACTGAGGACTCGCCATCAAACTAACTTTAGGAACACATTAAACGGAAGTTCCAAAACGCATCAAGTCAGAGTGAAAACCAGGGAGAAAAATACACTTTAAAAATGAATTGTTCTCATGCAATAAATAATAAATCAGAAAAACGGAAGTGGAGGGATTTCCCTGGCAGTCCAGTGGTTAAGACTTTGTCTTCCAAGGCAGGGCATGTGAGTTCCATCCCTGGTTAGAGAACTAAGATCTCACATGCCTCGGGGCCAAAAACCAAAACATAAAACAGAAGCAATATTGTAACACATTCAATAAAGACTTTAAAAATGGTCCATATCCAAAAAATAATAATAAAAAATCTTAAAAAAGAAAAGTGGTGAACAAATTCTGAGCAGAAGGAAGGGAAAGTTTAAAAGTGTCACACTTTACTGTGACACCCTCATGGATTTCAGGTTGTTACCCTCTTCCCCATTACCCTCAGGGGAAGAAAGACAACGCATTTTTAACAATTGTATGTATTTATTTTTGGCTGTGCTGGGTCTTCACTGCTGCTCAGGTTTTTCTCTATTTGCGGCGAGGGGGGCTTCTCATTTTGGTGACTTCTGATGTGGTGGAGCATGGGCTCTCAGGCATGTGGGCATCAGTAGCTGCAGCTTGCGGGTTCTAGAGCACAGGCTCAGTAGTTGTGGCGCGTGGGCTTATTTGCTCCAAGGCATGTGGGATCTTCCCGGACCAAGGATCTAACCTGTGTCTCCTACACTGGTAGGCAGGTTAGATTCTTTACCACTGAGCCACCAGGGAAGTCTAACATTTTCTTTATCATAGTATTGTATTCAACTGTCTATGCAATGGGAGCTTCCAAAAAATTTTTGTGGGGTTTGTTTCTGTTGGCTGGTTGCAGGGTTTTAAGCTGTGTAATGAGCAAGTCACATGTGAAAATAAAACATCTTTTATGAACGGTGGAAAAATCATTTCAACCTCAGCTGTCATCAGCAAGGCAGACTCCGTGGCATCGTTTTAGAGAACAGATTCCAGTCCACTTACTTCTCATGATCCCCACCCCAAAGCTCAGAATTCCTCTTCTTCCTCCTCAGAGCCAATGCACACAGAACCCAGAGTCTAGGGCAGCTTGCCAGATCTTCTAGACCGAGAGTAGGTAAACCAAATTGAAACCAGAAATGTTCACGATTTATTCATTGCTGCAGCATTCCTGAACCTCCCACTTCCCAGACATTCCACCACACACACTAAGTCACGTGGCAAAGGATGGTCCTCTTCTCACGAACGGCTGATGGTGAAACATAGAGATACATACACCGAGTGTCCGAGCCAGACACAAAGCCTCTTCCAAACAACGTCATTTAATTAAGGCTTATGTATTTTTTTTTCCAGGCTTTCTTGGTGGCTCTGGGCTTCCCTGCTGGCTCAGATGGTAAAACGTCTGCCTGCAATGTGGAAGACCTGGGTTCGATCCCTGAGTTGGGAAGATCCCCTGGAGAAGGAAATGACAACCCACTCCAGTACTCTTGCCTGGAAAATCCCATGGATGGAAGAGCCTGGTAGGTTACAGTCCATGGGGTCGAAAACAGTCAGACACAACTGAGTGACTTCACTTCCTTGGTGGCTCAGATGGTAAAGAATTCACCTTTGATGCAAGAGACCTGGGTTTGATCCCTGGCTTCAATCCCTGGGTTAGGAAGATCCCCTGGAGAAGGGAATAGCTACCCCCTCCAATATTCTTGCCTGGAGAATTCCATAGACTATGTTCTTTCATTGAAACAAGTGTCTTCTAAATTTACTCAGGAAAACTACATTTTTACCGTACACAGAAAGAGAAATACTACCTGATATATTTTGATTCAAATAAATCTTTACTAAGGACATAATTATGTTCCAGAGAAATACAGTGGGAAAAGGGGGTGTTATACCTCAGAGTTTACAGATAAAATGAAGTCACTTAAACAAATGACACTTAAGTGCTGCAATGTATAATGGTCAAATATTCTGGGCACGTGAAAATCAGGGGGATATTAGTGCTAATCAGGGGGAATCCAGGGAGGCTTCAGGGAGGAGGTGGCACTATTATCAAAGACTTGAAAACTGAGGACAACTCTGATTCTTCAACTTACTAATAAAAATATCTTTCCCATCACTTCAAGTTTCCCAAATTTTCCTTTCCAAACTCACCTTAAAAATAAAAGTCTCTTGGGGACTTCCCTAGAACTTAGTGGGTAAGACTCCACTCTTCCAATGCAGGGGGCCCAGGTTTGATCCCTGGTCAGGGAACTAATAAGATCCCACATGCTACATGGTGGCACCAAATAACTAAAATTGTAAAACAAAACAAAACAAAACAAAAAATCTCCATATAAGATCCTGTTGTCAGAGCTGTGATTCCCACACATCTGCTGATGTGGCTAAGTGGCTTCTGGAACATGCCAGAGACCCCTTCAGCTGTGAATTCTGTCACTCCTGAGCCATATGTGAAGGGACAGTCACAGATAATCCAAAGGTCAGCATCATCGCTACACCTGATGTTTTACAGGTACAAATGAAACCAAAGAGCACAAAACAAGAAATAAACCATCCTCCTAAAAATACCAGAACACAAATGACCGTGCGCTTCCCTCGTGGCTCAGATGGTAAAGAATACACCTGTGATTCAGGAGACCCCAGATTCGACCCCTGGGTCAGGAGGAGCCCCTGGAGAAGGGAATGGCAACCCACTCCAGTTCTTGCCTGGAGAATCCCATGGACAGAGTCTGGTGGGCAACAGTGAACACAACTGAGCGACTAACACTTTCACTTTCACAAATGACCACAGTGACTTCATTACAGTGGTAAGATCATGACTGATGTTTCTTGTTTCCTCTTAGAGTTCCCAAATTTTCTCTACTCTTACCTTAAAGTTACAATTTAAAATAAGTGCATCTAAATGAGGGTGTGTTTTTCAAGCAAAATCAAACCAGCACCCCAAACTGAAAATTTATCAGAGTTAAACCGCAAAGGGTTTTGAAGATAAAGTTCCTTAAAATTCTTGGAGGTTAACATCAGCCTCCAAGTTTAAAAGAGAAAAAGAAGCCACTGGTTGAATCCTATTATAATATTTTCTGTTGGCCAAGGAATGCCAAGTAGGGTCAGAGTTTAATTGTCAAAGACCGATCATCCTCTTTAAAAAAAAAAAAATGATGAATCTTCCAAAAATAGTGGTTAGGATGAAATTTATTTATGTGTCCCCTGGAGTAGAAAACAACTCTTTTAAGTCAATGCTTTAAAAGCCACATTACAGGATGAACACATGTCTGTGCTAAAGACTGATGGCAATATTGATCCCGTGTCAAACTCATTAGCTGCATGTCAATAGCGCCTGACAATTTCTTTATGAGAAATGAGAAGCACCCTGAGCTAGTGTTTCCTATAAGGTGGGAAAGAAGGCAAGAAAAGTTCATCCATATGATTTGGTTGCAGCAGCTAAAATTCAGGTTATTAACTGGATCAATTGCCTATAAGTGATCCAATTTTCTCTAAAGAAAAAGACATCCCTTCAGAGTGACAACAAGCTACTTTGTTCTTTTTAGGCTCACTTATCATTCACTCCCTCCCCCCAGGCATACAAGAAGCTCTAATTGCCTCAAACATGAACATTCCCGGGTTCTTTCATATTCCTTCGGCTCCTCGGCCCTGAAATGATCTTTGATCACACAAAATCAAACTTGGGGCATCCTCTTCTGTTTTGGAAACCAGCATTCCAGATGCACTCAAACTGCCTTACATGTGCCGCAGGCTCACTGCCCTGTGTGTACTTTATCACTATAGCAACACCAGCTTTGCCTACTGTTTATGCTATTTTATGCTGAGTTGGTTTAAGTAAATTTCCACAATAACCCTTAAATCATTTGCACAATTGGTAGGTCTGATGTAGATTCTATTTAACGCATCTTCTCTGGTTTTGCTTCTTGCCCTAAACTATTCTGCAGAGAACAGAGGTTGCTCTCCACTGTGATGCTTTCCCTACCACAAACACTATGGCCCCAATGAGCCAAACCCATCAATCTCCTACTGAGGCTTCTTTGTGACATCTTGTTTCCAGTAATCACGCAGCAGCCCCAATAAAGCTACCAATATTACCAGGGAAATTCACATTTCCATTCAATCGTCTTCTCCATCTAAAAGTGAAAGTGTTCACCACTCAGTCATGTTTGACTCTTTAGGACCCCATGGACTGTAACTCATCAGGCTCCTCTGTCCATGGGATTCTCCAGGCAAGAATACTGGAGTGGGTTGCCATTCCCTTCTCCAGGGCATCTTCTCAACCCAGGATCAAACCCAGGTCTCCTGCATTGCAGGCAGATTCTTCACCATCTGAGTAACACTGCAATTCATTCACCTTGTCCAAGTGAAAAAATTTATGAGTTAGCCCTATTCAAGTTGACAGTAGTAATCTGCTGGTCCCAGGAGACTAATCAAACAAGGTCACCTCTCTGTTGCACTGAAATCAACCAAGCATTTACGTCCTGGTCAATAACTGCATGAGCAACATAGCCCCAGCTCTCAGGGGTGTTTCAATTCCTTGGAAGAGACAAGGTGACCAGGTCAGCCTCAGCTGCAAACATTATTTATTGAGTGCCTACTGAATGAAGCAAAAGAGACGAAGACAGTATATAATTAAGGGTTCAATTGTGTTTAACCCTTAAATTAAAGGTTCTTCTTAATTTATAATGATCACAGGGAATTAACTAAATATAATACTGTATGTCAGTGACCCCTCAATTAAAAATAATTTAATTATTTTAAGAATGAAATTAGAACACTTCCTAACACCATACACAGAGATTAACACAAAATGGATTAAAGACCTAAATATAAGACCAGAAACTATAAAACTCTTAAAGGAAAACATAGGCAGAACACTCGATGACATAAATCAAAGCAAAATCCTCTATGACCCACCTCCTAGAGTAACAGAAATAAAAACAAAAGTAAACAAGTGGGGCCTGATATCACTTAAAAGCTTTTGCACAGCAAAGGAAACTATAAGCAAAGTGAAAAGATAACCCTCAGAATGGGAGAAAATAATAGCAAATGAAACAACTGACAAAGGATTAATTTCCAAAATATACAAGCAGTTCACACAACTCAATACCAGAAAAACAAACAACTCAATCAAAGAGTGGGGAAAAGACCTAAACAGACATTTCTCCAAAGAAGACATATAGATGGCTAACAAACACACGTAAAGGTGCTCAACATCACTCATTATTAGAGAAATGCAAATTAAAACTACAATGAGATATCACCTCACACCAGTCAGAATGGCCATCATCAAAAAGTCTACAAACAATAAATGCTGGAAAGGGTGTGGAGAAAAGGGAATACTCTTGCACTATTGGTGGGAATGTAAATTGATACAGCCACTATGGAAGACAGTAGGGATATTGCTTTAAAAACTAGGAATAAAACCACCATATGACCCAGCAATCCCACTCCTGGGCATATACCCTGAGGAAACCAAAATTGAAAGAGACATGTGTATCCCATTGTTCACTGCAGCACTATTTACAATAGCTAGACCAGGGAAGCAACTTAGATGTCCAACAAAAGATGAATGGATAAAGAAGTTGTGATACATATACACAGTGGAATATTACTCAGCCATAAAAAAGAATGCATGTCAGTCAGTTCTGATGAGGTGAATGAACCTAGAACCTATTGTACAGAGTTAAGTAAGTCAGAAAGAGAAAGATAAGTATTGTATTCTAATGCATATATATGGAATCTAGAAGAATGATACTGAAGAACTATTTTACAGGGAAGCAATGGAGAAACAGACATAAAGAATAGACTTATGGACATGGGGAGAGGGGAGGAGAGGGTGAAATGTATGCAAAGACTAACATGGAAACTTACATTACCATATGGAAAATAGATAGCCACAAACAGGGGCTCTGTATCAACCTAGAGGGGTAGGATGGGGAGAGAGATGGGAGGGAGTTCTAAAAGCGAGTGGATATATGTATACCTATGGCTGATTCATGTTGAGGTTTGACAGAAAATAGCAAAATTCTGTAAAGCAATTATCCTTCAATAAAAAATTAACTAAAATAAATAAAAATATTTTTAAATAACTTATTTTAAAAAACAGAAACTCTTACCATTTATACCAAGGCCAAAAAAGATTATAAGGTCAAAATTCACTATGATTCAGAAGACCAAAATCTCCGAAAAAGAAAGAGGGCCAAGAAGGAAAAAAAAAAAATCTCAGCAAATCTAAGGAGGACATAGACTTATTTTTAGTTTTAAATGACATTAGCTAGAAAGTACACTGGAGAAAGGCATGAACAAGTATGTCATCATTTAATAATAGCATCAATGGACTCTGGGGGTGTAAACAGGGATGGTGAAGAGGTTCCCAGATAGCTAACTTTGACATCTGCCTCCATAGCCTCTGATACACCGACCTTGTAGGCTCTTGGGGATGAGTCTGCACTTCAGGGTTTTCCAGATGTTTCTGAGCTTGCTCTCTTTTCTTAAGTCTGTTCTAACTGGGAGAGGTTACTCCTCAATCAGACAGCCCCACCCCAACTCCCAAGAGAATTCTCAAAGTTCTCCAAGCTGTTTCAGAGCTGCCAATACTACTCCAGTGTTTTGCACTCCGACTGATTCTCAAATCTGTGTGGCTCAAGCATGGGAGCCAGGAAGGAAATTCTAGTCCGTAAGCCCTATATGAGCTTCCCTGGTGGCTCAGGCAGTAAAGAATCCACCTGCAATGTGGGTTTGATCCCTAGGTTGGGAAGATCCCCTGGAGAAGGGAACAGCAACCCACTCCAGTTTTTTTGTCCGGTAAATCCCATGAACAGAGAAGCCTGGAGGGCTAAAGTCCAGGGAGTCTCAAAGAGTCAGACATGACTGAGCGACTAACACTTTGACACCTTGACTTTAGCCCTATATGGAAGATTTCAGTACTTTTAGGCTCAAAGGGTTAAAGGAAAAATTGGAAGGAAAATATGAATTTTGCAGACCACCAACCACAGTCAACTTCTAAGGAACGAAAAAGAGCCAGTTCCATCCCATTGTCATTTTAGGAACCTCAGAAAGCTCAGATATTAATTCCAGACACCAATGTGGGGCTTCAAGGGAAGAAAAAAAATCAGATAACCAATAGAGTGGTTTGTTAATGCCTACAGATCAACAAGACTGTCTTACACCTGCAACTCTGAGATTTTCCATTACAACGAAATACAAAAATTAGCAGAACCCTTTCTCATCTTGGACAAGCTGTACGCAAATCGGTGTGACCTCAGGAGAGGCCTGCCAGCCTGAAAGAAAATCTGAATAGGGAGAAATGATTCTTCGTCACTCCAGGCTCTCCCCACCTCCCTTGCCTATTCCTTCTTGATGTTTCTGGGGCACTTCTATCCTGTGGGCTCCAGACAAATCTACTTAGAAGCAAAAGGGATTTGTGCTCCACTGATGTGACTATCAGTCAATATGCTGCCTCTCCCAGGAGTGCTGGCCTGCCCAGCCTCTTCTCTAACTAGCGAATGAAGGCTTTACAGTTTCATTCATTACTGAACAGGTGGGGGTCAAAGCCTGCAGAGCCAGAGGGCCCGATGTCCCTAAAAGGCCAGCACATGGGCAGCTGGTCAGGCTAGGATGGTATCAGGCCAGCTATGGGGCTGTCCACCCCCAGCTCCCCAACACCACTGCCAGGCCATTTGGGATTAAATGTCAGAGGCTTGGCAGAAGAAAATCACGTTTTGGGGGTGGGGGTGGGGGGCTGAAGCATCCCTGGGGGACTCTGATATATGTGGACAGGACGATCAGTTCCCTGAGGACAGCAGAGCCAGGAAACAGCAACCTACCTAGGGCGTCCAGGATTCTTATTTTAGGACAGTGACATCTTAGCTTTTAGCAGGCGGTCAGCAATCTGACACTGAACAGTCAAGAGCCTGCCCCAGAGGAAGCCCTGCAGCCCCGTTTTCTGCCAGACAGGCTGGACAGGCAAGAGAGATCGTTACTCCTTTTCTGCTAGGAGACTTAGAACTGTACTCAAAATGATCGGTTTAGTCAGCCACAATGGTGCTGGAGAAGACTCCCTTGGACAGGAAGGAGACCAGACCAGTCAATCGTAAAAGAAATCAACCCTGGATATTCACTGGAAGGAACAGTGCTGAAGCTGAAGCGCCAATCCTTTGGCCACCTGATGCGAAGAGCCCCCTTGTGTTCTGTGTGCGTGCATGCTCTGTGCTTCAGCAGTGTCCGACTCTGCGAAACCATGGACTGAAACCTGCCAGGCTCCTCTGTCCATGGGGATTCTCCAGGCAAGAATACTGAAGTGGGTAGCCTATCCCTTCTCCAGGGGATCTTACCGACCCAGGAATCAAACTGGGGTCTTCTGCATCGCAGGCAGATTCTTTGCCAGCTGAGCTACCAGGGAAGCCCACTGACATCAGAACTCTACAAGCAGGTGCTCTTCACCTGCACACTTGGTTTCTGGCTCGCGGAGAACAAGAAGTAGGTTCCCACTGCCCCTTCCCAGCTGGCTCCCCCCACATCCCAGACAAGAGCCTAAAGTTGATCTGCATCTTTCCAGGCAGGAGGGAGATGAGCCAGGGAGCAACCAAGGCCAGGGTGCGTCTTCTTCCTGGAGCTGTGCCAACGCCAAAGGCCCCTAGACCACCCATGCCCAGGACACTAGGGGTGGTGACTGCCTGATTCTCCAGTCTGAACACCATTAGCCAGCAAAGTCTCTTCCCAAATGCTCAGTGCATGTTACCAGATCCTGGGGGTTTAAGGATGGTCCAGGACTTCAGTCCAGAAAAAGAGCAGGTACCAGCAAGGCTAGGTAGGTACCAAGGGCAGGTATCTGGCAGCAAGGTGGCTACCCTCCCTACAATCCTGGGAGGGGGCTGAAGGCCTACACCCACCCTGATCCACAAGGACAAGTAAAGTGAGTGGCTGCTGCAAGGGTGGGTCCAGAAGGGATCCCACTGTCTTGAATCCCCAGCCCTGCTCACCCCCAAAACACTGTCCTGGTTCCTGTCTCTTCTGTTCTGAAAGGCTCATCACAAGATGAGGACCAGATGCCCACACACACCGTCTCCCCACATATCATCTCTCAGTCTGGACCCAAATAGGCCTTAAGGAGCTGGCCTGCCAACACAGCAGTTGTTGTTGTTCAGTTACTAAGTCATGTCTGACTCTTTGTGACCCCATGGACTGCAGTATGCCAGGCTTCCCTGTTCTTCACCATCTCCCGGAGTTTGCTCAAACTCATGTCCATTGATTTGGTGATGCCATCCAACCATCTCATCCTCTGTCGCCTTCTTCTCTTCCTCCCTTTAATCTTTCCCAGCATCGGGGTCTTCTCCAGTGAGTCAGCTCTACGCATCAGGTGGCCAAAGTATTGGTGCTTCAGCTTTAGCATCATTCCTTCCAATGACCATTCAGGACTGATTTCCTTTAGGATGGACTGGTTGGATCTCCTTGAAGTCCAAGGGACTCTCAAGAGTCTTCTCCAATACCACAGTTCAAAAGCATCAATTCTTCAGCACTCAGCCTTCTTTATGGTTCAACTCTCATATCCCATGACTACTGGAAAAACCATAGCTTAGATTATATGGACCTTTGTCGGCAAAGTGATGTCTCTGCTTTTTAATACCCCATCTAGAATCCCCAGCACAAGCCTCGGATGCTGTCCAGAGGAGGCAGTACCACAAGGAGCTAGGCCTGGTCAACATCAACTCACTGTGGGCTGTTCAACTTCACGGAGAAACCAAGGAACTAATCCTCAAAATAACAGAGAAGATTTGGCTTGATCTCCTGCAAGGTCTTGAAAACACAATCTGATTTTTACATTGCCTTCCTCCTCCTTCTGTTGGAGAAAAGGATGTTGACACTATGAACAAGAATACCTTCACTTTCCTATAATATTTTATGGAGCATGCTACCAAAGAAAAAGGGGAAGAGGGACATTTTTGCTGATTTCTTCAGAAAAAGACAGGGTGATATATACACCTGATTTCTCATACTTGATCACTGAAGTTGTATATAAGCATAGCCTTTTTCTTTTTCCATATTTATTAAGATTTTGGTGCATAAAACTGAAGTAGTTAATCACATTAAAAATTCATCTGTGGGATTTTTCTTAGTACTATAAACATTTCCAACACATCAGCACCAAAGAGAAAAACCAAACTCTATTTGGGGGCCTAGGACAGCTTTCATGGAATGTGGACTGAAAAGTGCTGCATAATAGCACTGAGAAATATGAGTGTTATTAGAACTGCTTTATCATTCCATCCAAAACTAAATTAGAAGAAATATTTCTCTTCCAACTAAAGGAAACCTTATCTGGCTCATACTTGTCCCCTCTCCCACCATTCTCACGGAAATAAATGTGGCCCCAGGTGGACAAGACGCCTCCTGGGCATCTTCCAGGAGTCAAGGCCTCTATTTCTGGTTTCAGTTTCTGCTCAGCTCTGCATCTCATAGGATGGTGATGTCAAGATGAAACTTAAATTCCTCTTATTTCCTCCTCCTGAGTGCACCTGTTCCTTCAATATCCCTACTTTTGGCTTCACCATAAAAAGTTCATATTCCCAAAACAAATACCACTTGCAAATTTCCCCTGTTGCCCCTACAGAGCCTACTTCAGGTCCACGAATGGAAATGAGTGTTTCTAGATGCTCCATGGATGCTGGGAGCACCGCAGCATTTCCCACACCAGAGGATCTCAGTTTTCTAGACTTCAGCTCTTTCCAGGTGGCGCTAGTGCTAAAGAATCCACCTGCCAATTACAAGCGACACAGGTTCAATCCCTGGGTCGGGAAAATCTCCTGGAGAAGGAACTGGCACCCCACTCCAGTATTCTTGCCTGGAGAATCCCATGGACAGAGGAGCCTGGCGGGCTACAGTCCACAGGGTTGCAAAGAGTCAGACATGACTAAGTATGGAAGCACCACCACAGGAATCAAGTTAGAGTTTGTTTTTTGTTGCTTTGACAGAGCAGTCACGATGTCCAAACCCTGCCACGACGTCCAAACCCTGCCACGAGATCCAAACTCTGCCATGAACCATCAGCCTTACCTCCCCAGCATCTGGCAGGTGGCCAGGCAGCCACCGTGTCTCACTCCTAACTCTTGGGATCCTGTATCCGTCTCCTGAGGTCCCAAATTTAGCAAGGAGACTTGCTCAGCATGAAAAGAATTGGAACAATGCATTTGCAACCTGGATCATTTTTCGGCCTCCCAAAGAGAGCGCCGATTTAGTAAATCTCAAAAGATCAGGCTCAGTATGCAGGAGCTACACCAATCAATACATTCACTGAAAACCATTGCTCATGTGAGGAATAAAATCAGCATGTGTGATGTGAAGATTTCATAAACGATTATGTCGGCATTAAAAGTCTAAAAGGTAGCTGATCATCATGTTTTAGAGGATGGAGATGCCCCCATTTAACCACAAATAAAAGCCGACGTGACAGCTCCAAACACCCACTGGAAGTGCGTCCGGCTGGAGCTCAGGCTGGGCTGCCGCAGCCCCGCGATCAATGCTTCATTGTGAACCCGCAGGCTTAGCAGAAACTCAACAGGCCACTGTGTGTTCACAGCGGCTCCCTGAAAGGACAGAAATCACTAACTCTGAGCCAGGGGAGCAGTTTGTCCATTTGAAAGCCAAACCCACCAGCAAGCAGTAGAAAGAAAGGAAGATGGAGGAAGGGAGAGGATTTCTGGGCCCAGACAAACTGTCCTACAGCAAAGCAGAGAGGGAGGCAGAAATGGGAGGTTTGGACCCTCGGCTTCTCCTGTTGATCTTTCACACCTTCAGCCTAAGGGAAGGGGAAGAACTGATGACAGGCAGCCCGAGGCCTGGCAGATGTGAACTGGCACAGGCTTGCAGCCAGTCAGCTTTAACTCCAAATCACACAGGCCCAAGAAGATGCAGCATGACTCTCCCGAGGTGAGGCTGCAAGGAGGCATGTTTAGAGTTTTGCAATAAATCCCATAAAACAAATTCTACAGTTAAGGAAAACCCTAATTATCTCTTCACCATAAAATTAAAGGAGACCATGTAGGAAAGTTATGAAAGTTACTTCAAAGACACTGCTCCCAAAAGGGGCCCATTCCTACACTGTTGGTAGGAATGTAAACTGGGGCAGCCACTACGGAGGATAATACGGAGATTCCTTAACTAAAAATAGAGTGTACTCGATGATCCAGGACTCCCACTCCTGGACATATCCAGAGAAAAACGGAATTCAAAAAGATATACGCATCCCAATGTTCATAGTAGCACGATTTCTAATAGTCAAGACATAGAAGCAACCTAAATGTCCATCGACAGACAAATGGATAAAGATGTGGTATACGTGTGTATATACGTCTGTATCTATATGAATATTACACAGCCATAAAAAGAATAAAATAATGCCATTTGCAGCAACATGGATGGACCTAGAGATGATCATATGAAATGGAGTAAGTCAGATAGAGAAGGACAAATACATAGGATCACTCATATGTGGAATCTACTTTTTTTTAAAGATACAAATAACTTATTTACAAACCAGCAGCAGACTTACAGAGATCTAAAACAAATTTATGGTTACCAAAGGGGAAACATGAGGGGGAGGGATCAATTATGAGCTTGGGATGAACACATGTATAGTGCTATATATAAGACAGATAACTAACAAGGATCTGCTGTATAGCACAGGGAACTCAGTATTCTGTGATAATCTATATATGGGAGAAAAATCTAAAAAAGAATGAATATATGTGTATGTATAACTGAATCACTTTGTTGGACACCTGAAACTAACATCACACTGTAAATCAACTACACTCTAACAAAATTAAAATATTTTTAAACATCAATAAAAAAGACACTGTTCTCGACATTTCTGTAATACTTTATCTTTTTCTCTCAATAGTTTTGATGTCAAATATCAACATGTATATTTAAACTCATTGGAGTATTAACACGCTTTCTTTTCCAACAAGTTTATTTTTAAGGTTCCAAACTCAGTACAAGCAGAAACTGGACTAACTGAGTAACTGAAACAGTTAACGTTTGTACAGTGCTTAAGGGCTTCCCAGGTGGTGCTAGTAGTAAAGAACTTGCCTGCCAATGCAGGAGACATAAGGTTCCATGCTTGGGTCAGGAAGATTCTCTGGAGGAAATGGCAACCCACTACAGTATTCTTGCCTGAAGAATCCCATGGACAGAGGAGCCTGGCAAACTATAGTCCATGGGGTCCCAAAGAGCCAGACACGATTAAGCGACTGAACGAACACGGACACAGACACAGACACACAGACACACACACACACCTCTACAGCACGCGCGTGGGTGCACACACACATACACTCACACCTCTCTCCATGGGGTACCAAAGAGCCGGACACAATTGAGCAACTGAACGAACACACACACACACGCGCACACACACACACACACACGCACACACACACACACACACCTCTATAGCACACACACACACACCTCTATAGCACACACACGGAGACACACAGACACATACACACCCTCTACAGCCCTGAGCATCTGAAAGAGCAGATTCTGAAAGCTGCTCCCAGGATTTGAGGGCCCACTCTGCCACCAACTAGCTGATCGGACCTTAGCAAGGTACTTAAACGCTCCAGGCCTTTGTCACCTCATCGGGAAAACTGTCACTAGGTCCAAGCTCACTCTGCTCATCACACGACAGACAGGCCAATAAATCCAGAGACAAGGTGTCGGCAAGGAATAGCGACTTTATTCAGAAAGGTAGGAGACCAAGAAGGTGGCAGACTGCTGTCTCAAAATAACCCTCTCATCGGTGTCTATCTGGATGTCAGTTTCTTTCATAGGACAGGAAGGAGGAGGGAGAAGGCGAGCTGATCCATAACTCTTGCAAATATCTCCTGGAGAGGCCAAGCTCGGGGAAGGGGATGTGTTAATTTCTTCCTTCTGGTAGCCATCCACAGGTGGACAGGGTCCTGAACAAAAGCGCTTTGGTTTAACAATCAGGCATTGCAGCAGGGCTCCCTGAGGCAGGCCATTATGTACAGACAGTATCCTTACAGTAACAAAAGCAACAGGAAGCAAAGATTAAAGTAAAAGGAACAGATCTAATGTGTAGTTAGATTTTGTTCTTCTCTGTAGCAAAATGAGGACTATGGTAACTCCTTTCTTCCAGGGCAGTGAAGCCAGTACATGTCACAGCAACAGCATACAGGAAAGGGGTTTTTTTTGTTTTTTTTTTTAAAGGTACTGTTTCTGTAGTTTATTAGTCTCTCTCCCTCAAATATGAAAAATTCCTGGCAGCAACCAGAGTAGCATCGTTAACAGACGCTAGTTTATAGAACTTGGTATGACAATTGTGGAAACTCCTGGCACCTAGATGTAAGAGGGTGAATCGTGGCCACTCAGAGCTATCGAGCCCTAATCCCTGGAACTTATAAATGCTTCCTTCTTTGGAAAAAAAGATTTTCAGGATAGAATTAGACATCTTGAGGACGTCCCTGGTGGTCCAGTGGTTAAGACTTTGCCTTCCAATGCCGGGGGTGCAGGTTCGATCCCTGGTCAGGAAGCTAAGATTCCATATGCCTCGAGGTCAAAAACCCAAAACATCAAGCTGTGCGGGGCAGCGTGGGGTTGGGAGGCGGTCCGGAGCCATGCATGTGTGTGGAAATGGAGGGGACATCCCTGCCCTCTGGGTTCTGGGGCCAGGGTGCCCTTCAGGATGGTGACGAAATGACACCATCAGAGACAAAACAAAGACAACACGGCTGATCTTCACAGCAGGCTCTTCTTCAACAAGTCACTGCCCTCCATCCTATACACTTGTTTCATCTGGTTGTAGGAACAGACAGTGTGGTCTTTACACATGAAGAAGCTGAGGCCCAGAGAGGTTAAGGAATTTATCCTTTGTCAAACAGCTAGAAAGGAGCAGGCTTCAAATCCAGGTACTCAGGCTCCATAGTCCTGCCTTCAGGCACTGTAATAGGTGCTAAAAGGGACTGGAAATTTGGGTAAAATATTCTGAGAACAGAGAAGAGGGAATGATGGACCTCCCACCACAGGGGGGCGTGCTGGAGGAGAAAAGTGCAGTGAAAGTGACCTGAGATTGGACCCTGGAAGATCTTTGGAGGGAAGGCAAAAGGAAGATCTTTGGAAGATCGCCAGGACGAAGGCAGGGTGGACCCGACACGGGAACATGCACAGGAGAACAGGGCGAGGGGGAAGCCAGCCTCGCACCAGGACAGCCCAGCCCATCACAGTCAGGAGCCCTGAAATGCTCCAGGTGGGATGGGAGGGGTGGCCAGGACTGGACTCTGACCACAAAAACACCCTCGCTTACTCTCAAGAGGGCTTCACAGTCACCTGGGCTGCTTTTTACAGCTGTAGCTTCTCCAGGGTCCCCTTCCAGCCTCCTCAATCCAAATCATCCAGAGTGGTCCAGCACTCCACGTTCCCCAGATCACGCTGTGAACCCTGAGGCTGGAGAAACTCCGCTCCAGGAAGTGGGACAACTGCAGCCATGTCCAGGAAAAGATGGGAGGGTCCCAGTTAGACAGTGAAATCTCCATAAATTAATAGTACTTCTTTTCTAAATTTATGTGTTTCTAACTGAAGGATAACTGCTTTACAATATTGTGTTGGTTTCTGCCAGACATCAGTACGAATCAGCTATAAGTATACATATGTCCCCGCCATCTTGAACCTCCCACCCCATCCCACCCTTCTAGGGTGTTCCAGAGCCCCCATTTGAGTTCCCTGAGTCATACATCAAATTTCCATTGGCCATCTATTTTACATATGGTAGTGTATATCTTTCCATGCTACATACCACCTTCTCCTTCCTGCCCCAACCCTCATATTAGTACTTGTTATTAAACTTACAACCATAGAGGCAAACTGAAGGAACATTTGAGACTAATCAGACCAGCATTAATTCTCATAATACAAGTCATGTTCTACCTTTAGCAATTCAGCTCCTAATTACAAATTCAATCTGTCTAGGAGTACAGCCATTTTTTAAATTGAAGTATAAGTTGATTTATAATGTCATGCGAGTTTCAAATGTACAGCACAATGATTTGGTTTTATATAAATAAATATATATTTTCAGATTATTTTCCCTTATAGGTTATTAATGGAATACAATATAGTAATATAATAGGTATTCTTACACAATATAGTCGGAGAAGGCAATGGCACCCCACTCCAGTACTCCTGCCTGAGAAATCCCATGGGCGGAGGAGTCTGGTAGGCTGCAGTCCATGGGGTCTCGTAGAATTGGACACGACTGAGCGACTTCACTTTCACTTTTCTCTTTCATGCATTAGAGAAGGAAATGGCAACCCACTTCAGTGTTCTTGCCTGGAGAATCCCAGGGACAGGGGAGCCTGGTGGGCTGCCATCTGTGGGGTCGCACAGAGTCGGACACGACTGATGTGACTTAGCAGCACACAATATAGTAGGTCCTTCTCTAGCGGCTCAGTGATAAAGAATCTGCCTGCCAACCAGAAGACACGAGTTTGACCCCTGGTTCGGGAAGATCCCCTGGAGAAGGAAATGGCAACTCACTCCAGTATTCTTGCCTAGAAAATCCCATGGACGGAGGAACCTGGCAGGCTACAGTCCAGGGAGTCTCAAAGAGTCAGACAGGACTTAGGGACTGAACACACAGGCAGTGTGTATATATTAATCCCAACGTCTTAAGTTATCCCTCTCTCCCACCCCCTGGAGCCACTTTTATTTCAAGTTTGAATAAGGCCCTGCAGCAATTTAAAATATGCATTTTAGTTACCTCTCAAAACCTAAAGCACAAGGAGGCATCTTATTTTCTAATCAAGACTTCAAAGCTCCTTTTCTTTACCAGCTCTTATCAGACTTACAAAATCGGCATAGTGACTAAAGAAGGACCTCTCTCAACAAAAGCTGAGTTAAACTCCTCAGAAACAGGTTGCAGCCAAGAAATTCTAAACACTTGATTAAACTGCTTGAGCCACAGAAGGCCACTGTGTTTGGGAATGGCAAAAATTAGACAGAATATTTCTGTTTGGCCCCAAACTTAATGATTTAACAAGTGCAGAGTTCCAACAATGTGAAGATCCCTACAAGGAATACAGAGCTTTAAGAAAGAGACTTGACTGCTAAGTAAGTGGGTATGATTGTGCTTAGTCATTCAGTCATGTCTGACTCTTTGCAACCCCATGGACTGCAGCCCACCAGGCTCCTCTGTCCATGGGATTTTTAAGGCAAGAATACTGGAGTGGGTTGCCATTTTCCCCACCAGGGGAAGTAAGTGGGTATAAATTAGCTTAAATTGGTGACCGTATCAACTGGACACACAGTTGTTTGCTTTGCCCTAGGTTGCTTAAATAAATAAATAAAGGTTCCAAACTGAATTCTCAGGCCACAGAACCAGTCAACAAAAAACAATGCTAAGATAATAGCAATGTTTAGCAGAAAAAAAAAAAAACACGAGGCCAAAGTTGAATAAGCAAAAAAGACTTCTCCCAAGGAACTGCTGACATGGACAACATTATTAATATAGCAAAGCTCGACAATAGTGGGGAACCAGTTCAAAAAGGACACCAGATTAACACTATCTTATATTTGCCTGCAAGATAATGTTACTTAATTCTGGAAAATTCTGAGATCCTAATTTCCTCTCTCTCTCCCCTGAACGAACTAAGCACTCAATTGAGGATACAGCAGGCACTCAATAAACACATGTAGACAGGATGAGTAGAGACAGTTCCACGAACACCAAACAGGTTTATCTTAACCTCATAATTATATTTGTGTTCAGTCCTATGAAAGTAAGCACCACTTGGAAGGGCATCATGGCACCGCACTCAGATTTCAGTTAGATAAACACAGGGACATGGTGCTGAGCCCTGCTGTTCACTAGAAGGCACTTGGCTGTGGGAGATACACATTTTGAGTTCTGCAAAACCAAGAGATTTTCTTGGTGATTCTGAGCTCAGAAACAAAAACCACCAGCCGGTATATATTCTGATTAAGATAAAAAGAATTTCATTTTGTTTTTTTCTTGTTGTTGTTCAGTTGCTAAGTTGTGTCCGACTCTTTTCGACCCCATGGACTGCAGCACACCAGGCTTCCCTGTACTTCCCTATCTCCTGAAGCTTGCTCAGACTCATGTCCATTGAGTTGGTGATGACATCCAATCTTCTTGTTCTCTGTTGCCCCCTTTTCCTCCTGCCTTCAACCTTTCCCAGCATCAGGGTCTTTTCCAATGACTAGGCTCTTCACATCATTTTGTTTTACTTTGTATAAATAGATGTTTTTCAAAGATTTTGTTTTATTTAAGAATCTGATCTAATGTGATATTAAAACTTCTCATTAATTTCAAAAGGAGCCTTTTGATAAAGGCTGTTTTTGAAAATGAAAAATATCCCTGTTGGTAAATGCAGTGCATTTAGAAATGCATTGTTCCAGGTTTTGAACATTTCGGTGTTCACGAATGTGTAAAAACACACTTCAATAGCAAGGAGTAGTATGCAGCTGTGGGAACAGGCTCTCAAGGGTCTCCTTAATTTTTTTTTTTTTTCCTACTTTTGGTCATGCCACATGGCAGGTAGGAGCTTAGTTCCCCGACCAGGGATCAAACCCTTGACCCTTGCAGTCTTGACCATTGGACCATCAGGGAATTAATCCCCTGTCTTAAGTTTTAAGGATATACAGAAAATAGTTTAAGATTATTTAAGGCTAATTTAAGTCTTCCCTAGTGGTTCAGTCAGTAAAGAGTCTGCCTACAATGTGGGAGACCTAGGTTCAATCACTGGGAGGGGAAGATCCCCTGGAGAAGGAAATTTCAACCCACTCCAGTATTCCTGCCTGGAGAATTTCATGGACAGAGGAGTCTGGTGGGCTACAGTCCATAGGATCACATGACTGAGTGACTAACACTAAGGTTAACACCTTTAAGGTTATTTTAAAAAAAAAAAGATGGAATTTCCATGACTCTAATCCTTAAAAACACACTCACAATTTGCAAACAAACTAGAAAGAAAGATACTGAATTGTGGTAAGGATGAGCGGCAACATTATAAACATTTTTTCTTCTTCCTGGAATTTTGACTGTTTTCCAAACTTGCTCTGTGAAAAAAGAAATATTATTTTTAACAAAAAGAAGTTAAAGGGGAAAGAAACTGCACAATATATAAAGAGTCAAGAAATAAATTAAAGAAATTATTCTACTAAAAATGTTCCTAGAAGATTTAAATTCAAAGTATGTGTGCCAAGTGCATTTTAAAAGGTTATCTACATAATGAAGTTTCTGCTAGAGATGTTTTAGGGTAAAGGGGGAGTTGCCCAATGCAATAATTTATGAAACTCATTCACTTATTGATGAAATTAGTCTCCTATCCATGCTACATGTCATTCTAGGGATTAGGGGCACAAGACGATCAAGTTGAATTAAAAACAATTAACCTAATTATAAACGAGGTGACTATCTGGTGAGAATCTGCACTGGGATGACCAAGAAGCACCCTCCTACTTATTAGGGGAAGAAATATAACACCTCGGAAAACATCTACGGATGGAAAGAAATAACAATACTCTAGAGTTTATCTCCAAAATGAGAGAGAGAAATCAGGTCATTTTCTAAAAATGGCAAATGGGATTTTAACTAAGTCACCTTTGTCAGTAAGATTAAAAAAAAAAAAAACTTATCTACCTCAAGTATCAAGGATATTTATATATTTATAACGATACTTGATATATTTAGTCCCAATTGAGGGCTAAATAGGAAGTGGAAAAGCATTCCATAACTGGACATCTAGAAAGAAAATACAATAATTTTTTAAAGTAACTCAAAATAATTTATTACATTTCAATTTACTTTTGTTCACTTTTGAGTCTCCATTTCAATATCTTTAATCATTTAGAAGTAAAATACTTGAATCTGACACTTTAACTCATGAGCATTAATTCTACTAGTCTGTAACGGGGAGTGGGGAAAATTTTCCCATGATCTTTATTTGATATATTCTCTGTGGGGCCCTGGGAAGAATGCTGGGTGTGGACCCCAAAAGCCAGTGTTCACATCTTGGGTTCTGCCAGTTACCAGTTACCTGCTAGGCCTAAGTATATTTCCCTAATTTAAAATGTGAGAGCTATTACCAATCTCATGGGATTGTTTTTTTAGGTCACAATTAGTTTGGGGGGAAAGGAAAAAATGAAAGCTGCGAAACATTATGTTTAATTACTACCTTGGTAAGTGAAGACTAGACTGCTTCAGGTGGCCTCAGGATAGGAGACGCAATTCAAATATTCAGAGACGAATGGCAGAACAGGGTGAGGGCCCCAAAACGTGACCAGAAGCGTTTATCACACAGTCATAGGAGGCCTCCGTCTACGACTGACAGTGAACATATGAACAACGCAGACAGAGTGACGCTGCTATTGAAGCACTGGGCCCCCACACTCTGCTACACGTGTAGACTCTCATACACGCGTGCTCAGTTGCTAAGTCGTCTTCAACTCGTCACAGCCCTGTAGCCGGCAAGGCTCTTCTGGCCACAGGATTTCCAGGCAAGAATAGTGAGATAGGCTATCATTTTCTTTTCCAGGGAATCTTCCCAACCCAGGACCGAACCTGCATCTTCTGCTTGGCAGGTGGATTCTTTACTGCTGAGCCACCAGAGAAGCCCAACCAGAGACTTCACTGTGGGATAAAAAGCATCTAAATGCAAGGCTGTATCTCCCAGGACGACACTGACACCCACAGGTGTTCTCAAACAACCTTCGCCTAATTATTATGCCTCCCAAAAGCACTCAACAGTAACTACGCCAGAACAGAAGTCACTGTTTGATAGACATTCCCCAACACATAATGGAGAAGGAATTGCAAGCCTCTCCAGTATTCTTGCCTGGAAAATCCCATGAACAGAGGAACCCGGTGGGCTACAGTCCAGGGGGTCAAAAAAGAGTGGGACACACGACTTAGCCGCTAAACAGCAACACTTAAAGGGCCAGTAAAACAGCCATTCCACACACAGGTCACTTTCGTTCCTGGAGGGGCTGTCTGCAGCTGTGTCCTCCCTGGAGCCCCGTCAGGTAGGCACTGCCATTGCCTTAAGTTCTGACACGTCATGGGGGTGACTGCCTGTTCCCAGCCCTCCCGGCCAACCCAGCCCTGCCATCTGCAGTGGTGGGGTGATCTGCAATCACCGCCAAGTCCCCATCTGCCCCTCTAGGGCACCCCAGCTCCCGCCCAAGTCCAGCCTGGCCATTCAGAGACTGGGAAGGCTCCAGAAGGCCAGTCCACAGCCACAGAGCTGCCAAGCTCGCGGCTGTCAAAAGCCAGCACAGAGAAGGGGGCTTCGAGGATCATCTTGAAGCCACGTTTCCCTCTGCGAGGGACGCTGATGGTCTGACCCTCACTCACATCAGCAAGATATCATCTCCATCTCCCACAGAGTAGCCTTCACTGGCTTGTTTGCAGTTATTCCTTCAGTCAGGAGGTCAGGCTGATAAAACATATCTGTTACCCCATGCTGCCAGAAAGACACTGGAACTGTCCATGAGAAGGACGGTCCTGCCGCATCGCTCGGTCTACTGACATGCAGCCCTCGGAAGAAATCCAGAAGCAGGACAGGAAAAAGGTTCCTCTTCCAAATCGAGACCACCTGAGTTTCCCTCTTCCCGACAGCCAGGGAACTCACAACACTAAGCTTATGGTACATCCATCTTTCTTTTTCACTCTTACGTTAGTAAATTTCTTATCCCTTTATGTCCTACTTCAAATTAATGAATTTATTTTAACATTTCTTCTATACATCTGATTTTTTTTTCCCCTTTGGACAATGAAAAATGTCTAGTGCTTCCCTAATATCCAGGAACTAGACTTGGGAAGAGGTGAGAGGGGTGTCACAAACAGACACGGTGAAGATAATTCTATCCTCAAAGGCACTCTCTAACCCTCTTAGAAACAAAAGCATTCCACCTGATTCAAGACATTCCAGTTCAAATCCCAGGTCCACCACTTACTTACCAGGAAACCTTAGATAAGCCCCATGCTGTGCTGTGCTTAGTCGCTCAGTCATGTCCTACTCTTTGCGAGCCCATGGGCTGCAGCCTGCCAGGCTCCTCGTTCTTGGGGATTCTCCAGGCAAGAATACTGGAGTGGGTTGCCATCCCCTCCACCAGGAGATCTTTCCAACCCAGGGATCGAACCCAGGTCTCCCACGTTACAGGCGGATTCTTTACCGACTGAGCCACCGGGGAAGTCCCGATAAGCCCCATAGGTTTTCTGAATCTTGGTTCCCACATTTGTGAACTACGGGTGTAGGGCCGTTCTCACCAAGCTGCTGTGATTCACAGCTGGAAGAAAATGTATGAGCAAGTTATCATCTATAATGCATTATATCTGACTAAGCTCTTTATGCCATGAACACAGAGGTTCAAGGTTAAAGGCCTCCAAAATAGAATTCCTGCCATGCTTTTCCTCCAGCAGGGAGCGAGCGGGCAGCAAGTGGACAGAAGTGACTGCTAATGCATTGATGACTGACGTGTGACGGTGACAACGAGACACACAGATGCAGTCTGACATTAATGGGGAAATTTGCCTGTGGCCATGGACATGGCGGGAGGAGGGAGACCACTCCACCTCCTGCCTTGAACTTGGATATGAAATCAAACGTCAGCTGAGATTAATTAGAAGCCTGGAGTTTCATTCTCCACTGTTGATGGGAAAAGAACATTTCCATAATGCGAGGAAACGTTTCCGGGGGACGCAAATCTGCCTGACATTGAGGGAAGATCGGCCTCATTGTGAATGCTGCCGCGGCCCTGCTTGTCAGGGCCATTACATTCCGCTCAAGAGGCTTTGCTTTTTAACATTTTATAATCCCAACAACAAAAAAGAACTCTGGAAGCAATAATTATTTATTATGTTAATTCTTTAGCTTTCTTTCTGAAATTTCCGCATGACCATTAAAAACTGGCTGTGCCCTTGAAACCAACCAGGAGTTTATTAATTCTCAGCCAATTAAGAGGAAAAAAGCAAAGTAACAGAACGCTCCATACCAGCAATTATTAACCAAGCGGTCGGTCGGCACTCTTTCCTTGCCACCGATTTTATTCCAGGAAGCATCCTATATATTTGACTGAACAACAACATGAAATGTGTTCGTGTCTTTATAAGGACCTAGAAGATCTGGAAGGACCAGAAGGAACCTGCTGTACATGTCTGGGAAATGTTCAGATCCAGGTGCTAAGGGAAACCACATCCCTGCTAACCTCTCACAAACATAGAAAGTTCCGCCAGCATCTCTCTGCCTCTGCCTCCTTCCACAGAAGGGCTCCTAAGCAAATGGCCCTTTTATCTGTAGTTAAACCCCCTTCTCCAGAACATGTGCTCTCTCTCATGAGTGCGTGCACACACACACACACACACACACACACCTTTGCATTTACTAATTAAATCTCTGTTTTACAACACACTCTCTAATCTTTTAACTCCCTGATTCTAGGACCCTGTTGACTGCACAGGTCAGGCCAATTCACCAACAGCCCCAGAGCAGGGGCTGAAATAAAAAGCCACTTCCCAGGCCTCTGTGATGGGTGTGAGCCAGTATAGCTGGGTGTGGTGCTCCCCATGTCAGGGACAGAGAAGGTCCAGACGGTCCAGAGCAGGTAGGATGAACAGGCGGTGAAGAGAGGGGCCACGTGGCTACCTGGCACTCACAGCAACCAGGGCAAGGCCATCCCCGCAGCATCCTGGCAGAGGAAACAGCAGAGCCTGCCTGGTGGAAGAGAGAAAACTTCAGGAGCACCCCTGCAGATTTCCTGACCTGAAAGTGAAAGTGAAGTCGCTCAGTCCTGTCCGACTCTTTGCGACCCCATGGACTGTAGCCTATCAGGCTCCTCCGTCCATGGGATTTTCCAGGCAAGAGTGCTGGAATGGATTGCCATTTCCTTCTCCAAGGGACCTTCCCGACCCAGGAATCGAACCCACGTCTCCCGCATTGCAGGCAGACGCTTTACCATCTGAGCCACCAGTGTGCAGCAGATTACAAAGCAGAGACATCACTTTGCTAACAAAGGTCCATATAGTCAAAGCTATGGTTTTTCCGGTAATCCACGTGCAGATGTTAAGAGTTGGACCATAAAGGACTCTGGGTGGCAAAGAATTGATGCTTTCTAATTGTGGTGCTGGAGAAGGCTCTTGAGAGTTCCTTGGACAGCAAGGAGGTCAAACCAGTCAATCCTAAAGGAAATCAACTCTGAATATTCATTGGAAGGACTGATACTGAAGCTGAAGCTCCAATACTTTGGCCACCTGATGCCAGGCGCCCGACTCATTGGAAAAGACCCTGATGCTGGGAAAGACCGAGGGCAGGAGGAGAAGTGGGTGACAGAGGATGAGATGGTTGGATGGTTGGATGGCATCACCAACTCAGTGGATGTGAGTTTGAGCTAACTCTGGGAGACTGTGAAGGACAGGGAAGCCTGTTGTGCTACAGTTCATGGGGTCGCAGAGTGTCGGATTCAGCAGCTGAACAAGTGCAACAGACACACTGAGCTGAGCTCCCAGGAGCTGGGGAGGCAGCATCCCATACTCTTTTCTTTCCTTATTATTCAGTCTTATTTTCAGCAAAACCATGATTATGCAAACTTCTAAAATGAATGATAGCCTTTATTTTTCTGCTTTTCAGGTGACTCTTAAAACCTGTGTGACCATCCAATTTAAAACCACAAACACTCTGAATAAGGTACTGTGGAACCATCAATGAAGTAAAAATTCTGACTGCTTCTGAGTTTGAATCATCTTCATCCTAAAAAAGTACTTCATTATTTCTCACTTTGAAAGTGCTAAAGTACACAAGGATATCAATAGCTTGAAATCAAACCAAAGGCTGCTAAAAAGTTTTACTTGGATTTCCATTACTATTGCAATAATTCTAAATAATAGATGTTCAACATTGGGGGGAAAAGACAACCAATTGTTCCAGATAAGCAATGGGACATAGTCAGTATGTCCGGAAGTCAATGTTAAAGCTTCCTCATCCATCCTCCCCAAAGCCATTCCTGGAAGGTGCACTAACCATTCTCAGAAGCCGAATCCATCTCCCTGGTTGGCAGAAACCAGCTGCCAACCATGGTTTTTAACATGCAGTATATATGGTACATACAGGGGCTTCCCAGATGGCGCAGTAGTAAAGAATCCAACTGCTAAGCGGGAGACGTGTGTTCGATCCCTGGGTGGGGAAGATCCCCTGGAGGAAGAAATAGCAACACACTCCCGTATTCTTGCCTGGAAAATCCCATGGAGCCTAGCAGGCTATAGTTGTCCATAGGGTTGCAAAGAGTCAGACATGACTGGGCATGCATGCACGTATTTGGTACATATATACAATGAAATATTATTCAGCCATCAAAAAGAATGAAATGATGCCACTCGCAGCAAAGTGAGCAGACCTAGAGCTTGTCACACTCAGTGAAGTCAGACAGAGAAGCAGAAAAATTGTATGACGTCTCATATTCAGAGTCTAAAAAGACATGGTACAAATGAACTTATTTACAAAAGAGAAAAAGACAGACTTAGAGAAGGAACTTAGGGTTGCTGAGCAAGGGGGAAGGATGGGGGAAGGGATAGTTAGGGAATTGGGGATAGATATGCACACACTGCTATATTTAAAATGAATAACCAACAAAGACCTCCTGTATAACACAGAGAATTCTGCTCAATGCTGTATGGCAGCCTGGATGGGAGGGGAGTTTAGGGGAGGATAAATACATGTATATGTATGGCTGAGTCCCTTTGTTAAGCACCTGAAACTACCACAACATTGTTAACCAGCTATACTCCAACGCAAAATTTTAAAAAGCCATATATTTCAGTCCACTGAGGCTTTAGTTTTCAAAATAGACATGGTCCAGCTCTATTTTCTGAAATTGATTCTTTTTAAGCACAGAATACATGTAGCCTGGTATCTAAATACAAACACAGGCAACCAGGAAACCTAAGACTCTGGAAAGTTTGTTAGTTCTTGTTCTTTTTTCCCCAAATACAAGTAAACCCTAAGAGATCTAAATAAAAAGAACAAGCTGGCTCTGGTGTTCTACTCTGTCTCTCTCTCGTTAGTGGTATTTAAACATACAGCAAGGAGGCTATTTCATGTGCCTTGGAATCCTGCTGAACTTACAGCAGTGGGGTTTTCTCTCTGTGCTGTTTTATTTTGGGGGGAGACCCACTTGTTAGCTCGGTTCTCTCTCCGTCTCCCCTTCCCTACCTCCCTCCGACCACTGGCACACTGCTTCCCCAAGTTCTCTGATCTAATTCTGCACAAATGCTTAATAAGGTTGTAGAGATTTAATACAATTAGGAGTGTTGCTCACAAATTAACCAATCCATTAACACTCCAGCAAAGAAACAATTCCAGGGGAGAAGCCAGCCAAGTGTGGATTAGGAAACAGCTGGCTGTGGGTACGATCTGTTTTAAAAAATCACACTGCAGTACATTCTCACACCTACCTCTATATGGTGTGCATTGTGTACATTTTAGAGCAAGGGAGAGTGGAGGTAGATGGTATCCTCTGAGAATTTTTCCCTGTTCGGTTCCTCTCTGCCAGTTCATACTTCCCAAATCATCACACTTCTTCACTGAGTTCATTACTTATGGCATCAACTCTTACCTAATGACTATTTTCAGTAACTTTCTCCCAACACAAGAGGATATATAAATACATCAAAGGAAATAAAATAAACGAAGAATTAAAAGAAAGCAAAAATACCAATATATCCACTATCCAGAAAGAACCGCTATTAACATCTTGACTTGTATTTTTTTTTTACATTCCCATAGTTTTTTTTTTAATAAAAATTTTGAAAAATAAATATTTTGAATCATTTGATAACATCAGCATTATCCTATAGACATGATTTTGTCACTGCCTGCAATGCAGGAGAACTGACTCCAATCCCTGAGTTGGGAAGACCCCCTGGAGAAGGGAATGGCAACCCACTCCAGTATTCTTGCCTGGAGAATCCCATGGACAGAGGATCCTGGCAGGCTGCAGCGCATGGAGGTGCTGAGGGTAGGACACAACTGAGCGACCAACACTTTCTGATTTTGCTACTAGTTTTTGTATCACATCTCCATGCTGTGATCATGTCACGTCTTTAGACATTCTTTCCTGTCATCACTCCTAGTGGCTATCTGACATCCTATCACAGGAATAGATCATGACTTAATCAATCTCTGTTGTTGGCTATTTTAGCAGTTCCCAACTTTTCACGACTCTAAATAATGCTTTAACAAATCTGCTTTCAGGGGATTCCATATATTGCTACTCATGCCCTTGGGATGGATTTTTTTTCATATTTTATGTCCCCTCTTTTTGCGTCCCAATGCATCATCTTTCCACACTTCGAGGTTGCACATTCTAGAGACCTGTGCTTTAGAGGTGCATCACCCTGGAAACAACCCAGGCCCATGGAGTGAACTCAGATAGCCCGCCATTCTACCGTGTTTTCCAGTCCCACTCAACTGCTAAGTTCCTGCTACTGCTACTGCATCAGAGAAGGCAATGGCCCCCCACTCCAGTACTCTTGCCTGGAAAATCCCATGGACGGAGGAGCCTGGTGGGCTGCAGTTCATGGGGTCGCTAAGAGTTGGACACGACTGAGTGACTTCACTTTCACTTTTCCCTTTTATGCATTGGAGGAGGAAATGGCACCCCACTCCAGTGTTCTTGCCTGGAGAATCCCAGAGACGGCGGAGCCTGGTGGGCTGCCGTCTATGGGGCGGCACAGAGTCAGACACGACTGAAGCGACTTAGCAGTAGCAATGAACATGAATCCAAGCAAACTCCGGGAGATAGTGAAGGACAGGGGAGCCTGATATGCTGCAGTCGATGGGGTCGCAAAGAGCCAGACACAACTTAGCGACTGAACGACAACAGAAGAAAATCGCTGAAAAAATGACTAGCTGCTGGTGTTCTATTTTCTGAAAGCAATTCAACGAGAAATTTGTCTTCCTCGTAGTAAAGGGATAATATGCTTATCATTTTCCCAAGTAGCAGGTTCACAAAAGCTTTGCTGCCTGGCTTTAGAACTCAGGGAGATCAGACCCCTGGCTTTCTCTAGGGCCTGAACAAACCATTTAACCTGCGCTTCAAGGTCTGAGTAGTAAGGCAATTCCCACCCATGTCCCACTAAAGAAACATCAAAAAGGCCACACAAAGTGGAAAGGAAATCTCAAATAAACACAGAGACCTGGAGACACACAGGCTATCAGAAGGACGGCCACAGACCCCTGGAGCCTCTTATTCCCTCAAAGTTGTGAGAATTCAACTGGAAACTGCCAATCATTTGGAAGATTAAGTTACACGATGGGAAACTAATGTTTTTGCAAGATTCTTTCAGGTCAAATCACGAGTTGACTCTTTGGTTTTCAGGTATAATTATTCATGACTCAGAAGCTCAAGTCCTAACATCTGAATTATTTTTAAGTCATAATGATCTGTTTGCATCTCAAGTTGGGGAGCTGAAGCAGAGAGACATAAAATATTTGTCAAGTCACAGACTCAGTCAAGACCAGGATGGCGTTACTGTAAACCCAAGCTCACCAGCCACATTTCTGCCTCTTCCTGTCCGGGGAGGGAGGGAAAGACAGGCTGAGCAAAGAGGACTTTAGGTCAGTGATGCTGTAACTGCAAGAAGCATGTCACCACACATTTGTCAAAACCCACAGGACACACACCACCAATAGGGAATCCTCGTGTAAACTACGGACTTTGGGTGATCGTGATCTGTTTGTACAAAGTCATCCATTGTAACAAAAGTACCATGGGGTGGGAGCTGGGGGAGGGCCACACATGTACAAGGACAGAAACATAGGACAAATCTCTGTACCTGCCTCTTTGTGTTGCTGTGAACTTAAAACTGCTCTAAAACATTGTCTTTTTGACTGGGAAATGCATATCAACACTATGCATAAAGTGAAGTCAAGTCGTGTCCAACTCTTTGTGACCCTATGGACTGTAGCCTACCAGGCTCCTCTGTCCATGGAATTTTCCAGGCAAGAGTCCTGGAGTGGGTTTCCATTTCCTTCTCCAGGGGATCTTCCCAACCCAGGGATTGAACCCGGGTCTCCCGCACTGCAGGCAGACGCTTTACCGGCTGAGCCACCAGGGAAACCACTATGCATAAACTAGTGGTTTTTCCTGTGGTCATGTATGGATGTGAGAGCTGGACTGGAAAGAAGGCTGAGCACCGAAGAACTGATGCTTTTGAACTGTGGTGCTGGAGAAGACTCTTTAGAGTCCCTTGGACTGCAAGGAGATCCAACCAGTCCATTCTGAAGGAGATCAGTCCTGGGTGTTCTTTGGAAGAAATGATGCTAAAGCTGAAACTCCAGGACTTTGGCCACCTCATGCAAAGAGTTGACTCATTGGAAAAGACTCTGATGCTGGGAGGGATTGGGGGCAGGAGGAGAAGGGGACGACAGAGGATGAGATGGCTGGATGGCATCACTGACTCAATGGACGTGAGTCTGAGTGAACTCCGGGAGTTGGTGATGGACAGGGAGGCCTGGCGTGCTGCGACTCATGGGGTCTCAAAGAGTCAGACATGACTGAGCGACTGAACTGAAATGAACTGAGCTGAGCTAACTAATGAGGACCTACCGTAGAGCACAGGGAACTCTACTCAGTGCTCTGTGGTGACCTAAACAGGGAGGAAATCCAAAAAAGAGGGGATGGATGCAAACACAGCTGATTTGGGCTTCCCTTGGTGGCGCCATGGTAAAGAATCTGCCTGCCAAGCAGGAGACATGGGTTCAATCACTGGGTCAGGAAGATCCCCTGGAGGAGGCAATGGCAACCCACTCCAGTATTCTTGCCTGGAGAATCCCATGGACAGAGGAGCCTGGTGCGCTACAGTCCAGGGGGTCACAAAAGAGTGGCTTAGCGACTCAACAACAACACAGCTGATTCACTCGGCTGTACAGCAGAAATGAATACAACATTGTAAAGCAACCTATACACCAATAAAAATTAATTTTAAAAAATAAAAGCTAAAGTTGTCTTTTTTTAAAATTAGTATCTCTATCTAGAAAGATTAAGGCTTCAGAACCCCAGTCATGGGGCCTGGTCCCATCATTTGTTCTGTCTCTGTGTAGAATCCAGACAGAGTCACTGAGCAAGGACCTCAGCCCTCCAGCCCACCGGCTGCCAGCTAAGGCCACAGAGCATTAAGGGGCACAGAGCATGATGGGGAAAGGGCACCGACAGCCATTCTAGCATCAGGTAGGTCCTCCTTCCTGCCTGCCCTTCCTCCAGAGTCACCCCTTACCAAAGGAAGGCGCATCTTTCTAGTATAAAGACATCCACGCTTCAAAGAAACGACCTGAGCTGTGACTGTCAAGGAAAGGAAGCCTTCTTTTAATGATGAATCAAACCCCAGCCACTCTCTAGTGCTCTATGACTTTCCCTGTTGTATCCACATTTCATTTAAAAGTAAAACAGTGTACTAGAGAGAGAACAGTTTAGCCCTTGTAGAATGTTATAAAATCAGATATATTATACATTTTTAATGACCACACAACTTCCTTCCCTTGACCATAGAGAACTCACTTTAGAGCGAAAACTTGGAGAAATTAAAAAAAAAAAACTATACCAGTAAATAATAATGCAAAAAATACTTTTAAATGTACTTAAATGTAATGATTCTTTTTTAGCAAATATAGTCACACTCAAGCATGACATTAGCTGGAAATAAAACAATCGTCAAACAAGTAAAAGTGTGGCCATTTCTGGCACTGATTCTTTTCAATATAATTTTAACATTTTCTAAATTTTTCAAATTATACAGGAAAAATTTACAAATAAAAATCCATCAGATTTAGTTTAGAGTCTATTTGCATTACACAGTAAAACAGTTAATATCCATTTTATCAAACATTTCTTCATAAAGCAATGTTTCCAATAAAAGTCAATCCCAACAAAATATTTAATATTTTCTCTTAACAAAAACATGTATTGTTTTAGTTTGCTGCTGCCTCAGTTTCAAGTAGCATATACTTCTCTCTTTTACATCCACAGGAAAATCTGAAATTTTCAGAAATTGATGTAGTTATTTTTGAAAGTATGTCCACCCACAGTTCTTTATTCCCAGAGGTAAAACACCAGAGTTCAATACACAGATTCATACACATTTACCAGAAAAACAGCATGCTTTTCTAACCCTAACCCTCTATTTATAATACCTTACAATTTGGGGTACCTATTATATTACATTCCTATAAATTAATGAGAAGCAGTATAGATTTGCCATGGTTTTATAACTTATAACAAAATATAATTAATTGTATTAAATCTACATCACTTTAAACTTGACTAAACTGCTTTTTGCAATCTGTCATATAATTTCTTTGTACTGTTTTTAAATCTTTTCCTCAAAATGGAAATTAACACACTTGCAATTAAAAATGGTTAGAACTTTTCTGATAGAAAGTAAGGCTGATTTGAATGACAGCTTTGATTCATATGACAGATATTTTTCACTTGCTAATTAGATTAAATTTTTAAGGTTTGACCCAAAAAAAGTGTGTATATATGTGTGCATTTACATATATATGTGTGTATTTAAAGCATGCATTGACTAAAGTATATTAAATGAATATTATTTGCTTTCAGAACAACTTCTGAATATTTCTCTAATTTTGCTTAAACAAGGTACCTTTAAAAAACAACAGGTGGAAACAACCTAGATGTCCATCAGCAGATGAATGGATAAGAAAGCTGTGGTACATATACACAATGGAGTATTACTCAGCCGTTAAAAAGAATACATTTGAATCAGTTCTGATGAGATGGATGAAACTGGAGCTGATTATACAGAGTGAAGTAAGCCAGAAAGAAAAACACCAATACAGTATACTAACACATATATATGGAATTTAGAAAGATGGCAATGATGACCCTGTATGCAGGACAGCAAAAAAGACACAGATGTGTATAGCAGACTTTTGGACTCAGTGGGAGAGGGAGAGGGTGAGATGATTTGGGAGAATGGCATTGAAACATGTATAATATCATGTAAGAATCGAATTGCTAGTCTATGTCTGATGCAGGATATGGCGCGCTTGGGGCTGGTACGCTGGGATGACCCAGAGAGATGTTGTGGAGAGGGTGGTGGGAGGGGGGTTCATGTTTGGGAACGCATGTACACCCGTGGTGGATTCATGTCAATGTATGCCAAAACCAATACAGAATTGTAAAGTAAAAAAAAATAAAATAAAAATAAATAAATAAATAAATAAAATAAAGTCGTTTACCACCCAGGGGGGGAAAAAAAAAAAAAAAACAGGTGTAATCCACTCAGTTTACTTCCCAGCAAATGGGAAGGTGCAGGACTGGACAGTAAATCCTTTAGAGGCTAGCTGGCTTCCAATTTTTTGCTCTGAACCATTTTGGAGATGAAAGTAATCAAGCTGTCAACTTAATAATACAGGTCAGTAAGCATAATTTCTGTTGCTAAGAATTAAAATAGAATTAAAATACAGAGAATTAAACTTTCAATCTTATACATATTTTTTGTTGCAGAGAAGTCTGATAAGTCATCACTAAAAGACTCTCAAGTTCAAACATATTATAACAGGATAATATTCTATGGAAAAATAAAATGTAAATAACAAGCTCAGAAAGAAAAAGTAGGCAGGTCAAATTGCTCTCAATTAAAGAAAAGAGTTTTAAGAGTTCATGGAGTTTTAAATGGCCAATGGACAGTATCAAATCCCTTTGGTATTTATATTCTGTCTCTGATGGATGCCTTTATAAGATTTTGTAAAAGTCAGTAATTACCACAGGTGATAAATTCTCTCCTTCTTTACTATATGAACATATGATGCAATTTTTTTTTCAGATGTGAATTTATCAACGTACAAGGAAGTGTCTGATTATTTTTAATTCTTTGAACACATAAGCTCCACAGATCTTGGAACTTACTGGCACTGGCTCCTGGTTCAGGGAAAACACTTCCCTAAAATAAGATTTTATAAAGCAAGAGCTAAAGACAACCCACACCCCAGTATTCTTGCCTGGAAAATTCCATGTACAGAGGAGCCTGGTGGGCTACAGACCCTGGACTTGCAAAGAGTCAGATGCAACTGAGTACAACAACAACAACAGCAACAAATCCTTGTTTTGTTTCTGACTTTTACCCGTTGTGCTGGTGACATGACAACAAAGCAGTGACTGGAAAGTCCTGCTGAGAGCTGGGGTTCTCCTCTAGGCCTTCATCCTGTCATTCAGGGGCCACTGCCCTGTCCACCTGAAGCATCCACCCACCCTCCTGGATTCCCAGCCGACCAATCGAAGGGACTCAAGGAGATCCAGAGGTTCAAGACAGAAGCAGGTTACGACCACGGGGTGTTCAGAGTGACTGCCTCCAACGTGAAGAACTGGCAGGCTCTGTGTCTTGGTGGTTTCAGACTCAGGCTGCTCAAGATCAAACTCCAGCTTTACCCTTGCAATTTGCCTAAGATGGACCACTTTGCTTAGTCTCTGAGCTTATTCCCCAGCCTATAAAATGGGGGTCACTTATGTGCTTATCAGCATTAAACGAGGTGATACATATAAAATGCACTTAGAATAATGCCTAGACACTTTAAGTATTCAATAAGCATTAGTTGTCCCTTTGTTGTAATATAATCTTTTTACCCTTAAGTACTGCTGTGCTGATTAGAAATAAAGCCGATAAATGCACCCACAAGTGCCTGACAGGCAAGGCAGTGGTTATGCTTTCACACTCACCGCTGGGACCAACACTCTGTCCTGTCTTCACCCTTCAGAGGAGAAACAGGAAGCCAAGCAGCCTGACCTCCTTAGGAAGAGGGCTGATGGCCCAGAAGATAAAAGAAGATGGCTCATCTTCTTTTAAAACCTACCCATTATAGGAGATGGAGGGGAAAAGAGGAAAAGGGAGAAAAGAAGCCCCAGGGCCGTGACACCAAGTGTGGGAATAAACAAGAAGTTATTCTTATTTGCAAAGCAGAAACAGAGTCACAGGTATAGAGAACAAACATATGGACACCAAGCAGGGAGAGGGGGTGGGATGAATCAGGAGACTGCAAGACATATATACACTACTATGCATAGAACAGCTAACTAACGAGACCCTGCTGCACACCACAGGGAGCTCGACTCAGTGCTCTGCAGTGACCTAAATGGGAAGGAAATACAAACAGAGGGAATATATGTACACAAATAGCTGGTCCACTTTGCTGCACAGCGGAAAGTAACATGACAATGTAAAGCAACTATGCGTGCATGCTAGATCGATTCAGTCATATCCAGCTTTGCGACCACATGGACTGTAGCCCACCAGGCTCCTCTGTCCAGGCAAGAATGCTGGAATGGGTTGCCATGCCCTCCTCCAGGAGATTGTTCTGACCCAGGGATTGAACCCAGGTCTCCTGAATTGCAGGCAGATTCTTTACTATCTGAGCCACCAGGGAAACCCCAATGCACAGTTTATTTCAGCATAATTCTCCCCTATAATATTGCAAAAAAAGTGATTCAAATAAGCCAACGACCTCATCCTTGTAAACTTCATATACCAAATATTCCTTTGCCATGATGACTCATTGGAGAGTGTTCAACCCTTCAAATACAGATCTGTGTGCTCTCTGTGTCTTTGTCCAATCTTAAAAGCAAATGCAATTTGTTCTAAAGGTGACTAACATCGATGTCCAAAGGCCTGTTCACCTGCGCCTGGAGTGAAAGGTCTGAAATCCTCACTGACCTTCGTGGCATTTTGCCCAAGACCATGAGTGCACACAGACAAGAGCTTTGCAGAGGACTTTACACTTTTCACCTCCATCCGACCCCCAAATGCTAAACATAGGATATTACAACAATACAATTCTTTCTAGAGGATTTGAAACCACGGAGATGAAAGCATTCACCCCTCCTCTGCTTGTGAAAGGTACAGACAAAGTCTCTAATCCATTCATGTCATACAAGTTACTAAGAAGGGCTCCCCAGGGGGCACTAGTGGTAAAACCCACCTGCCAATGCAGAAGACAAAAGAGACGTGGGTTCAGTCCCTGGGTCAAGAAGATCCCCTGGAGGCGAGCATGGCAACCCACTCCAGTACTCTTGCCTAGAGAATCCCACGGACAGAGGAGACTGGTGGGCTACAGTCCATGGGGTTACAAAGAGTCAGACATGACTGCAGCAACTTAACATGCATGTACTAAAAAGCTGAGTCCTTTTCCTTCTAATTTACTATTTTAGAGGCTATAAACTACCACTGCTGGGTTATGCCAACTTTACAATCACTTTTAACACCAAAAATGAGAAACTGTACCAAATACTTGTCATTTAGTCGCTAAGTCAGCACACTTAAAAATGACGACTTGTGCTTTGGGCCCCAGAGGCTCTGAACCGATGGAGTCCTCTGGGTACACGAAAAGCTGCACCCACTGTCTGCGCCATATCCTGAAATGCTGGGGCCTCAACTCCAAAAAACTCCGTCAACTGACAGCGCCACCATCCCACCCACAGGATAGTTTCGGGAGGTAACTAACACATAAAGGACCCGCGGTATATGGTACGTGATATTCCTGTTCACTTCTCCCTTGCTCCTGGGAAGCCAGAGGACAGAGCAATAAGCTAATAAATTGGATCAGAAATGGAAGAAAACCTGGGGCTTGCAGAACCACACCCCTTGGGGTTTTCAGACCTAAAGGAAGCACACAGCCTCAAGGTTATCCCATGATCACAGGCCTCTAAGAACAGGGCTACTGGGCTCACACACCAGGCACTGTGCTGTCCACAGGCTGACCAAGGGTGACACAGCATTGCTCTCCACAGATGAAGAAACCAGCCTTGGAGAGGCCAGGGGACTGTCCCAAGGGATGAATGACACAGCCAGGGTGATTCAGGTATAAGCAGCCTATCAGTCCCTCCAGAATACACCCCGGGACACAGTCGTTTGTAAGTCTCTTTGCAGAGCATCCGTTATCACAGGCGATCTCAGAGCCCAGCCTCTGAACCACAGCATCCCAGAATGACCCTCTTTACAGATAAGGAACTGAGCTCCACTGGTTCAATGGCTTCCCCTCGGAGGATGGCCAGTGGCTGGAGGGGGCCTTGAACGCAGGTCTTGCAATCCTGTATTTCCTTTTTTCATGAGCCAGTGATTTCTCAACTGTGCTCTGCAAAGAAGCATCTCAGGACACAGGCCCCAGGGCCTGGAAGAGCCCTGTGTGGGGCCCCGTTCTGTGCTCTCCTTGTGCCCATGTCTACCCTTCACAACGTGGCCCAGCCGCCCCACACATCAAGGGGGTGGTATGTTTCCCCACCCTGGATTCCAGGCTAGCCGTGTGACTGTGACGAGAGGGTGAGGCAGGAGTGACGAAGTGCCCTCCTCAAGAGTAAGTCAAGAGGCCTTGGCACCCTCTGCTTTCTCTCTGGAAGCCCTGCCTGCAGGGGACCCCAGGGAGGGGAGCCCAGCCGTCCCAGCCAAGGCCAAACCTAGACCAGCCTGCAGCCAGCCAACCCTAGAGTGTCAAGAGAGGCCAGCCAAGGTCAGCTGAGTAGAGACACAGAGAGCATTCAATCCCAGTTCAGACCAGCAGGCACGCTCCCCATCCATAGAACACAAAAAACGTAGATGGCTGTGGTTTGCACCAGCGGTCCCCAACCTGTCTGGCAGCAGGGACCAGCTATGTGGAAGACAATTGTTCCACGGACCTGGTGGACAGGACACCTGGGGGCGTCCAATACTTTGGCCACCTGATGAGAAGAGCCGACTCATTGGAAAAGACCCCGATGCTGGTAAAGATTGAGGGCAGGAGGGTAAGGGGTCAACAGAGGACAAGATGGTTGGTTGGATGGCATCACCAACTCAATGGACATGAGTATGAGCAAGCTCTGGGAGATGGTAAAGGACAGGGAAGCCTGGCGTGCTGCAGTCCATGGGATCGCAAAGAGTTACACACGACTGGTGCTGCTGCTGCTGCTAAGTCGCTTCAGTCGTGTCCGACTCTACGACCCCATGGATGGCAGGCCACCACGCTCCGCCATCCCTGGGATTCTCCAGGCAAGAACACTGGAGTGGGTTGCCATTTCCTTCTCCAAGTGCATGAAAGTGAAAAGTGAAAGTGAAGTCGCTCAGTCGTGTCCGACTCTTAGCGACCCCATGGATTGAAGCCTACCAGGCTCCTCCGTCCATGGGATTTTCCAGGCAAGAGTACTAGAGCGGGGTGCCATTGCCTTCTCCAACACACGACTGAGTGACTGAAAAACAATGGCAGAGGGTAGGCGAGGAGGGTGAGTCATGGCTTCAGGATGATTTAAGCACATTACATTTATTGTGTACTTTATTTCTATTATTATTATTACATCAGTTCTACCTCATATCATCAGGCATTAGATCACTGAGGTTGGGGTCCCCTGGTTTCTGCCATCAGCTTTGGGGGCATCTGTTCCAGGGCAGTAGTTCATCAAACACTTATTTCTCCAATTTGAAGGGTCACTTTTTAAACCTGCCCACAACAAATTTTGTTAACCAAGAGATATTTATGCTTTTCTACTGATGTAAGATTTTACTTAACTAAAAAACATGGTGCTTTGAAAAGTAAGTTGAAAAACTACTGAGCTCAGCTCTAATACCCTCCCTGCCTCCTCCCACACCCATGTTCCTCACTGTTAGTGAGCTGAGACTGTTCCCCATGTCACTAGGATGTAAAGAAATGCACACACACAAAAGCTGCCTTTGGAACAATGACTCAGACGCTAAGACTGTGGAACTCATTTATTTTCTGCTATCACCACCCAGTTGCAAGAGATTCAATAAATTTATCATGATACATAAAACACAGGAAGATAGAATAAGGGGAGACAAGTGCTTCCCAGGTGGCCCTAGCGGTAAGGAACCCACCTGCCAACACAGGAGACTTAAGAGACAGTGGTTCCATCCTTGGGTTGGTAAGATTCCCCTGGAGAAGGGCACAGCAACCCACTCCAGTACTCTTGCCTGGAGAATCCCAAGGACAGAGGAACCTGGCAGGCTAAAATCCATGGGGTCATGGAAGCAACTTAGCACGAATGCACAAGATAAGTGAGGAGGAGACTAAGACCCAAGGAAAGGAACCAGAATTCAGGTTCTATTACCGAGATGGTGGCTCTGGGCATTTTTCTGTTTTAGGCCCAGTCAGCAGCTACTCCCTCCAGCTGGTAACAGAACCCACGTCTCCATGGAGCAGCCCCAGTTTCCACACTCTCATTCCCCGTGGCTCCCGAGGGCTGACCCCATGCCTGGTCCAGTGTGCTGGCCAAGCAGGGCACGAGGTTAAAGTGGGAACAGGTGATGTGAGCTGACTCCATGAACCACAGGGCAGGCGTAATCTGTGCTGTTGGGGGAGGGACTATCTCTTTCCCTGGGGCTTGGGGCTGGAGGATTCAGCCTGTAACTCCTTAGAAACACCCAGGAAAGAGGCTTAGAGAGAAAGGCTCAAGCCACTAGGACCAACTGGGCCACCCATAGCCTTCTCTTTGCATGAGCCAACAAATCCTGTTTGATGGAGTCCAGTTTGGCTGAGGTTTTCTGTTCAAAAAAGTTCTAACTCCTTCAGCCCACACATCTGAACCTGGCATCCTAACAGCCAACATAGAGAGGAAAACATGATGAGTTATACAATTCGCTTTGTCCACAAGAAGAAAGTACGTTCATAAGGGAAGTCACACCTTTTCCTGGAAGTGAGACCCAGAAGGACAGCTCCCCAGAGCGTCATTCTAAAGATTCTGTGCTGCGCTTGTTTAGTCGCCCAGTCATGTTCAACTCTTTGCGACCCCAAGGACTGTAGCCCACCAGGCTCCTCTGTCCACGGGGATTCTCCAGGCAAGAATACTGGAGTGAACTGCCATGCCCTCCTCCCAGTATAAAGACTCTACATCACGTAATAAAACACTCAGCATCTTCCTAACAGACCCCACACTCCACCTGGAATGCTTTTGCATGGAGCACACCTCAGTACAGGTGGACGGCATCGAGGCATAAATCAGGAAAAGCCAACCTGATTTTTCTGCATGGCTGAAGCAGCTTATCACACACTCATCTGTGTGCACAGGGAGGGATGGGGAGAGGAGAGAGAAGACAGTGCACACAGCCCGTGCTCAGGGGGCCTGGCTTTGTTAGGAACAGAGACAGCTTTACCCACCCAAAGCTCCCAGCAGTGATCTGAGCATCGATAGGTTTGAGAATATCATACCCTCTCTGATGAGCTACTGAGCATCAATAGGTTTGAGAATACCATACCCTCTCGGCATGGTACCCAGGCTTCCCTAATGGCTCAGTGGTAAAGAATCCACCTGCAATGCAGCAGACGCAAGTTCAGTCCCTGCATCAGAAAGATCCCCTAGAGAAGGAAATGGCAACCCACTTCAGTGTTCTTGCCTGGGAAATTTCATGGACAGAGGAGCCTGGCGGGCCACAGTCCACAGGGTCGTGAAAAGTGGGACACAACTGAGCAACAACAAACAGCATGGTACCCAGCACACAATGAGTGCCCAGTATAAATCCCTGAAATAAGGTTTACCCATGGTGCCAAGAGTGAAACAAAAAATATCAGCCTAAATGGTGTAGTTGCGTCAGACTTCGGTGGGAGCTATGGCTGGCAGCTTCTTCCCCAAGTATCAAGGGGAAGAAAGTGGGTTTTATCTGTGCACAGTTGAGCAGAGGCAGTGAGGAACAAAAGCTGAACAATCGTAGGAAGCACCTAAAATCCTTCCAGCATCCCTGCTATACCCACTTTCTTGTAACAAGCACCTTCCTGCTGTATGAGGCAGCATCTCAGATTGATCCACTGTTTGAGACATTTCTCCCATCCTCCTCCATCAAAAACGACCTACGGATGCAAGTCTCATTCCTTTACACCATGCTACCTGACAAACTCAAGTGAACTCAGGTAACAATCCTCAGGCTAAGTATTTGGCGAGACCCTATAGATTCTTGAATCAAACATCTTCATTTTAGAAGTGAGAGATCTGACATCTAAGGGTGTCAACTTAGGGAGGTGACAGCGAGTTGAGGATGTCATACTTAAGATGACTTAATGAGCCACTGCTCCCAGAGATGACATTTCAACAAGCACCTTTCTTTCTTGGTCGAAATGATGAGCTGGTGGAAATTTCAAGCACTCTAATAGAGGGGGATGCCCATTTTTGAGGTTAGGTAGTCTTTTAGGAACTTATTGCAATAAAAATGTCACGCTTTTGGTCCCTGCTCAGGGGACCCCCTAAGGCCAATTATTCTCCAGTGTCCATGTTTCAATGAACATCAGACAGAAATAAGTGCTGGAAAATTATCTCCCCAGTATCACTGTGTGTCGTTACCGTCTCTGAATGAGTCATCTCAAATTTTGGCTCGCAGCTGCAAATATAGAGATCGAAAATGATCTGTGTTCTGATTCTCTGAAATATCTTTATTCTCTTATTATACCCTAAAAATTCCAGACTGATGTCACATTTACTGGAGTTCATCAGATTGAAAGATGGGTTGTTGCTGTTGTTTTAGTCACTAAGTCGTGTCTGCCTCTTCCCGAACCCCATGGACTGTAGGCCGCCAGGTTCCTCTGTCCATGGGATTCTCCAGGCAAGAATACCCGAGTGGGCTGCATTTCCTTCTCCAGGGAATCTTCTGGACCCAGGGATCGAACTTGCATCTGCTGTATTGACAGGCAGGTTCTTTACTGCTGAGCCACCAGGGAAGCTCTGAAAGATGACTACAAAGCAGCTTGGTTTCTATAAAACACCAAGTTTCATAATTCATTTTCTCTGCTGACACCAGAAGGCCTCTGCTTCCTAAGAGAAACAGTCTCCAGTCAATTACAGTATGGTATGTGAAACTTCATGTCATGATCCGCCGGTGCTTTCTTAACACTAGTCAGAAAAGACATGATAAATTTTCCAAAGGGCAGAGTCTCTGAGTCCCTGCCAATGTCCTGCCAGTACTCTTTCAACTTTAGCGAGTATGAAGATCTCGGGGTCTGGGGTGTTTCTTTACCAGTTTCGGTGGCCCCTTCAAGAGGCTGTGACTCAGTACCTGTGCAGGGCTAGGAATCTTCGTTGTTGTTTTTTTTTTTAAGAAGAGCTTTGGGGGAATCCAATGCAGGTGTCCAGAACTGCCTTCTGGAACTAAGCAGTGCTGGCTTTTCATGGTGCCAATTCTGAGGGGTCATTTTGTAATTCTCAGGGTTTCTTTTTCTTTTAAAATATAATATTGGCCTTATGTTTATAACATACATATTTTTTGAGCACTTCTACAAACATCACCCGTTGAGCCCCCAGGACACTCAAATACCAAAGTCTTGGACCCAGAGAAGTTTGAACCATATGAAACTGTCAATATGCAAGGCTTTCTGACATAAAAGTAGGGAGCTTATGTGGTTACACCCATGGGATGTGGGTGCCTCCCAACCTCATAGCACTGGTCTGCTTGTTTAGTCTTTACCATAATCCTACAAAGTGTTTTTCCAGAAAACAAAACTGAAGCTCAAAAATCAAATACCATGTCAAAGGCCACGCTGCTATTCAGTAGTAGAAAGAGATTTCAAAATCAGGAACACCTGATCTGCTAGGGGGGCGGTCTCTGCCCTCTTTCCTCCCCTCCAGGACCCATAGCCGATATCAGGCCATTTAATTAACAACACCTTCAACTGGTCCGAGCCCCACTGGGACTGGCCAGACCCCACTCCAAACTTTCCGAGGGTCAGCAACACAGGCCTCTCAGCAAGCTCCCCACAGGGGCTGGAAACAAAAGGGAGGGGCTCTCTAAAAAGCCACCCGAACAGGATGAAATGGTCACTGACAAACAGAGACAACACAGCAAGGATCCCCATAACATACCTACGGGACACGTGCCAATGGGTGACGATCGGGGAGACATCACACCACGTTCAGACTCCTGGATACGAAAAGTTAAGGAAGTGGAGAACACAGGTCATGAGACTGCTGTCAAAGCAGCCTCTTTTTATTAAGTTTCCTCACTTGAGAATACGCAACAGTGAATGAAGAAGCAAGGAGAGCCTGCCTGCTGTACCGCAGACGAGCGAAGGGAACGCACGGGCTGAGCTCTGAGCAGGTGTAATCAATTTCATTCTATATCAGAAATAAAGCAGGAGATGATATCTATTACTCCCTGTCATGGCAGCTTCTTCCTGGTGATACACGGTTCTTTTAATACACCAGAAACTAAAATCAAATCATGCTTATCTACCACATAGTGAATTTCATTTTTTTTCTTAGAGATCAGTATAATACCAAAATTCTACTTTATGGCAGTAACTGATTTATACATTTTTATTACATATGATAAAAATTATAGGCTCATTTTTACACATTTAATTAACAAAAGGTAACCTTTTTCCTTTAAATTTAGAAACTGAATCTCTATGTGCCTATTAACTTCTAAGGGTATCAAGCACCAAACCTACCACCTGAGCACACTGTTAAGATTATTACAAATGCTTTTAAAAAATCAAACTTCATAGAAAAAAAAAATCAGCAGTAAGCAGAAGTAATTTCTGCTTTTTCTTCCCTATGAGAACTTTATTCAATCATTCACTCATTCAAAAATATGTTGCTGTGGTGGATTCATGTCAATCTATGCCAAAACCAATACAGAATTGTAAAGTAAAAATTAAAAATAAATAAAAAATAAATAAATAAATAAAAAAAAAAAAAAAAAATATGTTGCTGCTGCTGCTAAGTTGCTTCAGTTGTGTCCGACTCTGTGCGACCCCATAGATGGCAGCCCACCAGGCTCCCCTGTCCCTGGGATTCTCCAGGCAAGAACACTGGAGTGGGTTGCCATTTCCTTCTCCAATGCATGAAAGAGAAAAGTGAAAGTGAAGTTGCTCAGTCGTGTCCAACTCTTAGCGACCCCATGGACCACAGCCCACCAGGCTCCTCCGTCCATGGGATTTTCCAGGCAAGAAAACTGGAGTGGGGTGCCACTGCCTTCTCCACAAAAATATGTTAACTTTATTAATTTACTAGGTGACTGTGGTTGTTGTACAGTCGCCCACTCATGTCCAACTCTTTGCAACCCCGTGGACTGCAACATGCCAGGCCTCCCTGTCTCTCACCATCTCCCAGAGTTTGCCCAAGTTCACATTCATTGCATCGGTGTTGCCATCCAGCCATCTCATTCTCTGTCGCCCTACTCTCCTTCTGCCTTCAGTCTTTCCCAGCATCAGGATCTTTTCCAATCAGTCGGCTGTTGGCATCAGGTAACCCCTTTGTCATGGCAAAGGGGGCTGTGTAACTCAATAATGCTTTGAGCCATGCCGTGTAGGGCCACCCAAGAAGCATGGGTCTTAGTGGAAAGTTCTGACAAAATGTGATCCATTAGAGGAGGGGATGGCAAACCAACCCAGTATACTTCCTATGAGAACCCCAGGAATTGTATAAAAAGAATATGTGATTACTAAATGCTAAACACTGCAACTTGATTCTATACAAGTATTTATTTTAAAAGAAATGCTTTAGACAACTTTATATTTGTATCTAGGGAGAATATCACAATGAGCCAACTTCAAACTTGTGGTTATGACGTTATTTAAAACATCTCAGACTACACGAGAGAAGATAGATCAAACAGAAACCCTCAAAATGGACTGCAGGAAGGGCGTGATCCAGCGCCTCCCCATCCCATCCACAGTCAGAAGCCCATGTTAGACCCTGTTGTGATTCCACTAAAATCAGGGAGAAGTACCAGGCCTCTGCCTTCCATGGTAACTCAAACTAAAACATATTCTCACAGTCTGCAATAAATCTGCTTTCTGCATATTGAACAGGAAAGAGATGAAAGGGAATCCTCAACCATCTGAAAACAAACGGATGCTCTGTAAGTGTTTCTGTTCAGAGGCCCATAAAAACCACATGCTTTGCTTCTGCCTAGGCTGTTGTATTTTTAAATAAATCATTCTGTTAGATGCTAGCCCCCTCCTCCAAGGGAGAGTGTAAAAACTCTGTTTTGACAAGCCTCTGACAGTTTGACCCTCATTCTCTCTCAGCTGCAGGTCCTGGATTCTTGACCATCACAGTTTCCCTCCCCTTGCAGGCCCAGCGTGAAAGTAAGTAAGATCCTTCCATCCAATCCTCCACCGTCCCTCTGCCTCCAACTCAGGGCCCAAACCTTTCATATCACAGAAAAAGTTTTTAAGGACTCGGGATTCTTCTCAGTTTTAAGCAGAAAAATGGACTAATTCAGGTAACACTCCAGTATTCTTGCCTAGGAAATCCCACAGACGGAGGAGCCTGGCGGCCTATAGTCCATGGGGTCGTAGAGAGGTGTCCATGCAAATGTTAATGACTGCCTGCATTATATACCTGAACCAGCAATGTTGGGAAAGGGGTCTCCTGCAGACAGAAGCGAGGTGCCCACGCTCTTCATACCTGTCACACATCTGTACATGGCCACTTTTCTGGTCGACTACCGAAAGACTTGATGGAGAAAGTTCCATAAGTTACCCTAAACTCTTAGGTAGCTGCCAGATAATCTACTTCTCCTAGTGCCACTGCTATACACAGAATAGTGGCCACTTGGAATACAGGCATGCAAAAGGAAATGCGACCCACTCCAGTAGTCTTGTCTGGAAAACCTCAAGGACAGAGGAGCATGTTGGGCTACAGTCCATGGGGCCGAAAATAGTCGGACACCACTGAGTACTTACACTGCTGCTGCGTCGCGTCAGTCGTGTCCAACTCTGTGCAGCCCCATAGACGGCAGCCCATCAGACTCCCCTGTCCCTGGAATTCTCCAGGCAAGAACACTGGAGTGGGGTGCCATTGCCTTCTCCAATGCATGAAAGTGAAGTCGCTCAGTCGTGTCCGACTCTGCAGCCCCATAGACGGCAGCCCACCAGGCTCCCCCGTCCCTGGAATTCTCCAGGCAAGAACACTGGAGTGGGGTGCCATTGCCTTCTCCAATGCATGAAAGTGAAAAGTGAAAGGGAAGTCGCTCAGTCGTGTCCGACTCTTAGCGATCCCATGGACTGCAGCCTGCCAGGCTCCTCCGTCCGTGGGATTTTCCAGGCAAGAGTACTGGAGTGGGGTGCCATTGCCTTCTCCTGAGTACTCACACAGGATACAGCCAAAAAGAGGAACAAAAGAGAAATAATCACCACAGAGTCTGAAGTTGTCCCGGGGTCAGTTTTGAACTAAAACAAAGTGAATTACAACTAAAGCAGCAACTTCCACTGAAGAATTTCATTTGATGTGAACGAGTCATCACAGCAGGTGCAGGCTCCCTCCATATCTTGCCTTCCTTCAGCTCTAGGTGGACACATCCAGGGATCTGTGTGGGTGAGGCTAGGTGATACCCCTGCCTACATACCCACTAGGCAGCTACACCTGCTGATAGGCTGGGGACAGCGGCCAGAGGAGCAGGGAGCTGGAGGCCTGCCTGCTGCATGGAAAGCACTCTGCCCGCCATGGAGTCTCTGAAAGTCTGCTGACAGCGTTTCAAGATAAATCCGTTAAATGACATCACAATCCATTTTGTTTACCTGGAGCGTTTAAGGATAGAGAAGCAGGGATGGTCTTTGGCAGAAAACAGAAAAACGAGGTGCTATCTTAGGAGACTGAAAAGAGTACATTATCAGTACTTTATAAAGATCTATATTAAAAAGCTCTTCTCTTCTATTTGGAAATGAAGTTCATTTCTAAAAGCAAAGTGTCACATTCTCATATTAAAATTCCAAATTTTATGCACATTAATTCCTCATTCTTACCTAAGAAATTCCTTGTTTCTATTTCAGTAGATTTTGAAACTTTAAATAATTGGACAACTTTCCAAAGTACGGTAACTGTATCTTTCTGATCTTTGTCCATGACCACCCCCAATGCCTTCCACAATCCCCTAAAGGGGCTTTCCCAACAGTATTGCTCAATATTCACTTTGAATAGAAAGCATCATTTTAATAGGTGCACTGGGCTTTGTGCTTAATATAACAAGTCAACAAATATCTTCTAAACACAGTGTCAACCCACAGAAATTTCCAGTGACGAATTTTCAGTGACTGCAAAATTTAATTAAAACTTTACATTGTGGTAAGTAAAATTAAAGGAAACTTTTTTTCATTGTCATTTTACAACTGGCTGGATCCAATATCTTCTGCAGATAAGACCATTATTTGAAATGTCACGCTAAGAAGCTGAGAGTCACAACACCATCACATCAGCCTGTTTCGTAATTTGGGTTGTGTTCACAGTGGGGGTGGGGGTTACTAAGTGCATGGATGTGAGTTTTAGTTGCATCTCCGGTACTTTATGCTCTTGTCAAGGGAGGCTGAAAAGTGCAGGCTGAGAATCCCAGGCCTTTCAGAACTCATGCTCTGTCCAGAATCCCAAGTGCCTGGAGGGTTAGTTCCAGCATCTACTGCTGTCCCCATGCTTCCAGCCCCACCGTGGACTTTCAGATTTTTATCCCTCTGGGTGGGGCCAGGAGTCTACCTGTCTACCTGTTCCTGAGTGACGCTCAGGCTGTTCATCCAAGGATGACTCTTTTAGAATAATGTTTCTCAAAAGGTGGCCAGGATCACCTGCGGACGCTTTGGGGGCCTGGACAAAAGAATCACCTCGGCCAGCCATAGAGACCAAGGTTGGGAAGGACTGCTCCTGGTGACCTTTGAGCACACTTGGTTTTGAGCAGCTCAGAGGAAGCACTGGCTCAATACTCCCAGGCCCAACCCCCCAGGCAACCTAAAGCCACCCAGGTGTAGGACATCGGCCTGATCTTCCTGCACACTTGATCCTCTCTGGATCCTTAACCTGCACACAATCCTAACAAGATCTGCACACCTATGTTCCTACACGTGAGCACACACAACCCCCTACCCTCCTCGGCCGGTGTTCTTCTCTTTCCCTCCCCATGGTTCCACCTCTTCATCAGATCCTGACCTTGCCAGCTGGCCCCTGGAAGGCAGGGAGCCACAGGCTATGGAGGTGATGACTAAAACTTTCCTACTTCCCACCTAACACCAGCCCTACCTACTGTTTTCCTCCGCTGAGTTCTTTTTCTGAACAACAGAGTGAAAGCAGTCTTTCTGATAAGACTAAATGCTAAACCACTGGAGTATTTTAGGAACTGGAGAAACAGTATCCTCTTACAATGGGAGGTCTATGTTATTGTGCATCTTCCTTAAACTTTTCACTAATGAGTTTGAAAAATATAGGTAATGAAACCTTTTCTCACTTACAAAAGAAGCCGATTAACAGGCTGTAGTCCTAAAGATAAGAAGAAGCCTGAGAAAAGTTTGTGGGAAAGTTGGTTTTCAAAGAGAAGACTCCTAGAATTACAAAGCACGGTAGACACTGCCTTAAGAAATGTTATACTGTTGAAAAAGTATGTAAGTACTTATTAAAATGCCTGTCCCCTAACTGAAAACTATGTCTTAGGATATTCAGGTTAGACACACTCATTCTAGAAAACTAAACCTAAAACAAAAACTGAGAGAAACACTACTTAACCCAAAACAGTGCCTCTACTGAAACAGATACATGCAGCCTATCAATTCCTAGAATGTACAATTGTTATGAAACTATGAAATTTTTAAATAAAGCTACCGACATCCATAAAATTGTCAGAGAAATATCTAAATTCAAAAATCAACTTTTCCGAAAACAAAAGGCTGTGTTTCATTCATACAGGGTTTTATATCATCTGAAAATATAATTCAGATTACTTGCTCATTAGGGAAAGTTCATTTAGAATTACTCAAATTATATACACACTTATCTATATATCAATATATGTAAGTAACTTTTCTACTGAAAATTTGTGAACCAACCCTTTGAAAACATCAGAGACTAAAACCTGTGATTTTGCAGATCAGAACAATTGATTAAGCTCAAGCAATACTTCTTTACATCCACATAATGCTAAAAATGTAAAGTGATTTCTTGGCATATCTCTTTCACGCGCAGTGATTTAAATTTGCAATCTTTTCATCACATCCATTATCAATCTCATTAAAGCAACATAAAAACGTAAAACATCATGACTCTAGTTACCCAAAAAAGAAAAAATAAAACAAACTGCTTAACAAATCTATTCACACTCTCTGTAAAGGGTACTGTAAAATCTTATATTTTGAAATGATTTTTAACTTATAGAAAAGTTGCAAAAATAGTACAAAGATTTCAAGTACATGTTTCTCCCACCTTCCCCTTGTGTGGACATGTGACTTAACTACTCAAATTATTCAAAATGAAGAAACTAAATGTTGGTACAATTCTACTAATTCAACTACAGACTCCATTCAGATTTCAGCTGTTTCCCCCTTAACTGTCCTTAAAAGAGTATTTTAAAGAATACATTTCTTCAGGAAAGTTTCAAACTCACAAAATTATATTAAGGTTTAATCTGTTCTAAACATTGTAGTGGAAATCTGTTTGTATTTCTATTTCTGCAAACCAAAGCTGCTTACTAGAACTTATCACATCAATCTCATTATTATATAAAACCAAACACTTCCTTGATTAGTATATATTACCACCTGGCTTTTAAGAAAATGGGTCAAAGAAGAATGACTTGCCAGATACTTGGCTTCTCACTATGGAAAAGACAATATTAAGCAGAAGCAAAAATGATTTCACTTTCTGCCTTGCTTCTTACTTGCATACATTTTTGCAAAAGTTCTTCTGAATGATCATACAGAGCCTAGATAGAAGGCAGAAAGTGAGCCTCCAATATCTTGCTTAACAACTTAGAAATTGTAAAAATGGAAAGTGACGTTTAAAATGAAATGTTTAGAGTAAATAAAAGGCCTCCTGAACAAAAAAAAACCTAATTCTTTTCTGTTTTCTTCCAATATGTTTAGTTCCTATATCTAGCATCTAAATTATGTGCAGTACCCTCCAGAAATGATTAATCAGCAATCACATCAATTGTGAATGCATTCCAAAAGAGGGGAAACAGCAAAGTGTCTTGTGTACAAATCTTGGTTACAAAAAAAAAAAACCCTCTCCACTGATTACATAAAGCCTCCTGATTCAGTCCATTGGTTGCACTGAGGCTGAGAAAAATCTGTGGTGAAAATGTCAATTTCAAAAACCGGGACAATGCAAGCCAGTCTAATGTCTGATGTCCTTCCTCTCCCTCCCTTGTGTCAGCCAGTTCATGTACAATTTGAATGTCTGCAAATGATCAGAATTCACATCAGTCATTTATTCAACAAACGTGAGTGTCTGCTGGGTCTAGGGCTCTGTGTAAGTGTTTTATGGGAACCAAGAAGAAAAAATAACTGACTTTGCCCTCAAGCCACTTACAATCTACTTCCTCTGTCTCTAAAAGGATCCTCATGTCAGGTGACCAGCAGCCAAATATTTCAATTTCCAGAAGACTCATAAAGAGAAATGTGTCGGTATCACTCATAACATCAGAATTAACTTTCCCAACATAAAAAAAAATTCAAAAATGAAAAACGGACTTTTCCAAAGCATTAAGCACTTCCCACAGGTACTACCTAAAACCCAAAGTGGAGGGCAAAAGCATAATACACTGCAATTTATCTGATCCCTGCACACACAAAATTTGCCAACTGCAATTTTTTTTTAATTTCATCATTTCTAAGCATTCTCTGGGATACTGCCCTTCAGTTCTCCATACTAGGTTAACTCTGGCTTTCCAAATTAAAAAAAAAAAAAAAATGAAGGCACAGTTCAATTACTGGTAGGATAACAAACAAATAGAATGATGTACTTCCTTTGAAAGAAAAATCTGGATAAAATTTAGTAAAAGCAAAGTCTCTTTTGGTTTGACTATTAATTTACATAAGCATTAACAAGGACACAGGTCAGTACTACTTAGGCTGAAGTTCCTTTTAATGATGAGAAACTGATCATTTAAATAAGCTACGTAAATATTTGTTCCCCACGTCCACCCCAATCCCTAACCCACTTCTTGAAAATCCATCCAAACGCTTTCTCACACAGCTCAACTTGAAACAAATCCCAGGCAGGGAGCTATGGATCTTAATAAAGAGAAAACCATCACTGAGGCCCTCATCCTTGGCTTCTAACACTAATGAGTTACAAGGCTCTAAAACTAGCGAGTCTACTCCATAACTCACCAGTAGTAAAAAAGAACGCAGGCCAAAATCGGCATCAATTTTATAGCAGACAGCAGTGGATCGTTTTGTTAAGTCCTCTGGCGCACGTGCAATTACCACACAGTGAAGGGCATTTTAAACTTCGGGAAAGGGTATTTCTGTATTGAAACTGACAGCACACAGCGAACAGCCAACTCCACGCTCGGCTTCCTTGGAGTCCAACTGTGGTCAGGGGTCTCGGGGCTCAGCAACACGGGGCATGGCCTCTACGCCTGCGTGTCCCCCAGGCTCCAGGAAGTAAAGATGTAAGTTTTCACCGGTCAGAAGGCCAGACGGAAAAGTCTCCAACGTTTTAAACTATGTGTTTTACCATCAGTGAAATTCTCCCTCATCAAATTAAAAAGAAAAAAGAAAAATTCAACTTACTCATTCCTCCCGAATAAACACAGAAACCTATTTTGCAGCCCAAGTTCAAGGCCAAATAACAGGCTTTTTATTAAAAGGAAAAAAAGCCCAGTTCCACCACTCTACGTAGACCTTAAACTGACACACACGCGAGAAAGTGTACAAGTGTGCAGGTGTGCAAGCGTTGGCTGTCCATCCACGTGTGTGCTGCAGGTAACACCAGGCGGGGTTCGTCCCCCTCCTGACCCCCAACTCCCGGCCACGCGTCCTCCCACACGGAGCTCTCCGGGCTCCGACTGCAGGCTCGCAGCGAGCACCTCCCCGCACTCCCTTTCCTGCCCACCCCCGGCCGCGGGCCGCGGGGCGGGCTGACCGCTGCCCCTGGCCGGGTGCTCCGCGGGGCCAGAGGTGCGGAGGAAGAGCCCGGCGGGCCAGAGCCGCGGTTGCCGGGACCCTGGAGCCCGATCCTCCTGCCGCCGGGCCGCTGATCCCCCTGCTGGAACCTGCGAGGCCGCCACCTCGGCTCTCCCTGGCAGCCTCCCGAATGCCAGTACGAGCGGAGGTCACGGCCTCGGCGGGCTGGGCGGAGGCGGGAGGGCAGAGAACTGGAGATCGCCGCCGCCGGGTCCACCGATCGCGCGGGCGCAGCGGGCACGGCGACCCGGCCCGGCAGCCGCTCGCGGCGAGAAGGACCGCGCAGCGCCCACGCCCGGCGGCCGGCGGCTGCAGCTCCCAACTTCAGGCAAAGTTTTCTGCTGTTGCTCCCGGAGCCGACCGGGGACTCCGAGTGGCGCCGTCCTCCCGGACACGCGCCCAGGCCGCGAAGGGGCGGGGGCAGAGATGAGAGCCTGGCTCCCGGGCCAGCCCCCGGGGCTCCTCCGCTCGGCCGGCCCGAGCGCTAGGTGCCCACCCACCCCGCCAGCCCCGCTCCCGCGCCGGGCACTGGAAGACGCGGTGCTCATCCCGCCGTGCCCCCTGCCCGGCCTCGCCGTCCGCCGCTCGGGCTCTCCCACCCCGGAGCTGCCGGTGTCCAGAGCCCCCCTCCGGCCCGCGCGCCCCAGGCCCCTGCAGGAGAGGCCCCGCTTACCTGAAAACGAGTCCCCCGCCGCAGTTAGCAAAAGTCCGGTCAAAGTGACCAGGCAAGTCCCAAGTCGGCTCATGGTGCCGAGTGCGCCCCCGGGCCGCTCCCCGGCGGCGCTGGGTGGGCGCGAGGGCGGAGGGCGGCCAGGAGCTGTGCCTCCAAGGCTGCGAGAAGAGGGTGAACAGCCAAAACCAGAATCAGACGCTCCGAGTGGCAACAGTTGCAGAAGTCCCAACTCCGGCGGCTCTCGGGGCCGGAGGGCGAGGGGCCAAGGTCCCCCTGCCCTGTCGCCGGCCCCGCTCGAAGCTGGCGCGGCTGCGAGAGGGAGCGGAGGGCGCGCCCGCGGAGCCAAAATCCGCCCTCCGTGCCAGCGGCTGCGCTGGCTTGGTTCTTCTTCC